>NC_052176.1:3588458-3641499 GCF_902713615.1 Scyliorhinus canicula | reverse complement strand
GTGCAGCACTCCCTCAGTACTGACCCTCTGACAGTGCGGCACTCCCTCAGTACTGACCCTCTGACAGTGCGGCACTCCCTCAGTACTGACCCTCTGACAGTGCGGCACTCCCTCAGTACTGACCCTCTGACAGTGCGGCACTCCCTCAGTACTGACCCCCTGACAGTGCAGCACTTCCCTCAGTACTGACCCTCTGACAGTGCAGCACTCCCTCAGTACTGACCCTGAGGAGTGTCCCAGGCGACTGCCACGTTCTTGACACTGAATACCAGGGCGTGTTTGGGGAGTGCGTGGGGAGGTGGTAGAGGAGGGGGACATTGGTGGGCGTGAGGGCGGCCAATGTGCATGAGCATCTGGAGCAACTCCTTAACCCGGTCCCGGTCAGCTCGAGCGCTGGAACTCTTCCTCGATTCCTTACTGACCAAGGCCTGTCATGTGACCCAATCGCGGAACGCCAAGACCATGACGACATCTCACCTGTAAGGAACACTGTCTAATAACGTGCTGTACCTGTCCTGGGAGTGTTTGATGGGGACAGTGTAGAGGGAGCTTTACTCTGTATCTAACCCCGTGCTGTAACTGTCCTGGGAGTGTTTGATGGGGACAGTGTAGGGGAGCTTTACTCTGTATCTAACACCGTGCTGTACCTGTCCTGGGAGTGTTTGATGGGGACAGTGTAGAGGGAGCTTTACTCTGTATCTAACCCCGTGATGTACCTGTCCTGGGAGTGTTTGATGTGGACAGTGTAGAGGGAGCTTTACTCTGTATCTAACCCCGTGCTGTACCTGTCCTGGGAGTGTTTGATGGGGACAGTGTAGAGGGAGCTTTACTCTGTATCTAACCCCGTGCTGTACCTGTCCTGGGAGTGTTTGATGGGGACAGTGTAGAGGGAGCTTTACTCTGTATCTAACCCCGTGCTGTACCTGTCCTGGGAGTGTTTAATGGGGACAGTGTAGAGGGAGCTTTACTCTGTATCTAACCCCGTGCTGTACCTGTCCTGGGAGTGTTTGATGGGGACAGTGTAGAGGGAGCTTTACTCTGTATCTAACCCCGTGCTGTACCTGTCCTGGGAGTGTTTGATGGGGGACAGTGTAGAGGGAGCTTTACTCTGTATCTAACCCCGTGCTGTACCTGTCCTGGGAGTGTTTGATGGGGACAGTGTAGAGGGAGCTTTACTCTGTATCTAACCCCGTGCTGTACCTGTCCTGGGAGTGTTTGATGGGGACAGTGTAGAGGGAGCTTTACTCTGTATCTAACCCCGTGATGTACCTGTCCTGGGAGTGTTTGATGGGGACAGTGTAGAGGGAGCTTTATTCTGTATCTAACCCCGTGCTGTACCTGTCCTGGGAGTGTTTGATGGGGACAGTGTAGAGGGAGCTTTACTCTGTATCTAACCCCGTGCTGTACCTGTCCTGGGAGTGTTTAATGGGGACAGTGTAGAGGGAGCTTTACTCTGTATCTAACCCCGTGCTGTACCTGTCCTGGGAGTGTTTGATGGGGACAGTGTAGAGGGAGCTTTACTCTGTATCTAACCCCGTGCTGGGGATGTTCTGTAGGGACGGCAGAGCTAATATTCTGGGTTTATTTGCCTCCAGTAAACAGTGCATCGAGCTTGAACAGCAGTTTGATTTCCTGAAGGACCTGGTTGCCTCTGTGCCGGACATGCAAGGGGAAAACGAGGACAATCACATGGAGGGAGACAAGGCCCCTCGAAGGTTGGTACTGAGAACCAACCAGAAACCTCCCCTTCTCTTGGTTGAATGTCCTGGGCAGCCATCCCGAGGCAGGACAGTGATGTCTCTCGTCCCTTGTTTATTTTGATGTGCTTTCATCAGCGGCTCGGCCAACGCATCCCTAATTGCCCCGCGTGAAGGTGGTGGGTGAGCCGCCATCTTGAACCCGCCGCAGTCCTGTGTGGTGTAGGTACACCCGCCGTGCTGTTAGGGAGTTCCCAGGATTTTGACCCCAGCCACAGTGAAGGAACGGCCGATATATTTCCCAGTCGGGATGGCGAGCGGCTCGGAGGGGGGGGGAACCTTGCAGGCGGGGGTGTTCCCCGTGCGTCTGCTGCTGCCCTCGTCCTTCTAGACGGTAGAGGTGGCGGGTTTGGAAGGTGCTGTCGAAGGAGCGAGTGGCTGCGGGGCGTCTTGTAGACGGTGCGCACGGCTGCCGCTGTGCGTCGGGGGGGGGGGGGGGTGGAGGGGGTGAATGTTTGTGGTTAGCGTGTCGATCGAGCGGGGCTGCTTTGCCCTGGATGGTGTCGAGCTTCTCGAGTGTTGTTGGGAGCCGCGCTCATCCAGGCGAGTGGAGAGTCCCTCACACTCCTGACTTGTGCCTTGTAGATGGTGGACAGGCTTTGGGGGGGAGTCAGGAGGTGAGTTACTCTCCGCAGGATTCCCAGCCTCTGACCTGCTCTGGTAGCCACAGTGTATGGCTGGGTCCAGTTCAGTTTCTGATCAATGGTAACCCCCCAGGATGTTGAGAGTGGGGGATTCAGCATTGATAATGTGAAAGGGGCTGCTCGTTATTGATATAAGCAGCGGGTGGAGCCCTTCCCTGCCCCGTGCTTGATGGTGCGGACAGTTAACGAGGGCCAGACTGGGCAGGACATTAATTAAACCCCATTAAACGCATCTTTCCTTCATTCTGAAGGGGGCGGAAACCGGGGACCGGACGGAGAAACACAAACGGAGGGGCGGGGTCCAAAGTGAAGGACAAGAAACTGTCCAGCACCGAATCGGAACAGGAGGTGAGTGGTCCGTCCGTCAACCGCGTCAGTCCGACTCTGGGCCCGCCCTCGGAGCGCGGACGGCACCTGGCAGCGACGCCCCACGCGGTTGAATTGCCCCCCCCCCCCCCCCCCCCCCCCCCCCCGCCGGCGACCGAAGGGACTGCTGGAATAACCAATCTCTGCTCCCTTATCCAATGACAGGACGAGTCTGAGGAAAGCGAGACGGACGAGGAGGAGGTGTCCCGGTCCAGCACGGACAAACCCGGGGACTCGATTCAGAGGTGAGTGGCTGCCCCCCCCCCCCCCCCCCCCCCCCCCCCCGTGGGAACCCGCGGCTAACGCGGGGAGGGCGAGGGTTGGCGACAGGTGGAGCCGTTGTCGAGAATGTGTCGGGTGGAGTTCCCGACGCAGGGAAGAAAACGTGAGGTTGGCTCTCCTTGCCGGGAAGAGTAGCAAAACGGGGCGTGATTTCGGTGGAGAGAGAGGGGAAGCTGTGGGACAGAGGGACCTGGGCGGCCGAGTGTATGAATCACAAGTTAGAATACAGGTCCGGGCAAGTGGGGAGGGGGACAAATGGAACGTTGGCCTTCATTGAGAGGGGGAATGGAGTGGACAAGACGGGAGGTCTTGCTACATCTGTACGGGGCGTCGGCGAGACCTTACGGAGAACGATGTACAGCGTTGGTCGTCTTACTTACGAAGGGGGTGTTCTTGCATTGGACTCAGTTCCGAGGAGGTGGATTAGTCGGATTCCCGGGATCATAGATCATAGAATTTACAGTGCAGAAGGAGGCCATTCGGCCCATCGAGTCTGCACCGGCTCCTGGAAAGAGCACCCTACCCAAGGTCAACACCTCCACCCTATCCCCATAACCCAGTAACCCCACCCAACACTAAGGGCAATTTTGGACACTAAGGGGCAATTTATCGCGGCCAATCCACCCTAACCCGCACATCTTTGGACTGTGGGAGGAAACCGGAGCACCCGGAGGAAACCCACGCACACACGGGGAGGATGTGCAGACTCCGCACAGACAGTGCAGGGAATCGAACCTGGGACCCTGGTGCTGTGAAGTGATTGTGCTATCCACAATCCTACCGTGCTGCCCCAAAAGGTGGAGGGGGTTTGTCTCCCGAGGGTGGGTCGAGCAGGATGGGGGCCTGTACCCTTCGGAGTTTAGAAGAACGAGAGGGGACCTGATTGAATGTATTCGAGGGCGGAGTTAGAGAGATTTCTGATCGACGGGGGTTGAGGGTCACCGGGGTGGGGGAGGAGACGGGGAAAAGAAAGTGGCGATCAGACCACAGCCGGATCAGTCACGATAGTATCGGACGGCGGAGCGGACTCGAGGGGCCGAGTGGCCCTGACTCCTGATTGTGTTCTTGTGCGCGGACGACCAGCAGTTCAGAGACTGGGTGGGTATAAAGACAAAGAACAGCACAGCACAGGAACAGGCCCTTAGGCCCTGTACCAGTCCTGGTACTGGCCAAAACCCTCAGCACTTCCTTAAAGGAGAAGGCGAGGGAGGGATTTACAGAGCTCCGGGACCCAAGCCACGGTGGGTCTGGCTGACAGGGACCTGCATGGGTGAGGGGAGGGGGGGTGTCGTGTCATCCTAGCGTCTGGGGCGAATGTCCTATCCCTTCGTCATTGCTGGTAAACAGGCGATCTGGGTCATTATCTCATTTCCCTGTGCACAATTGGCCTCCAGGTTTCCTGGTATAACAACGTGGCTGAGGGATATATGGAGGTGGTGCCAAAGGATTCCCAGAGGTTATACTCGTCCGGGAGAAGGGCCAGACTGTGTCAGAGACCAGGCGAAAGGGGTGACCTGATCGAGACTTTGCAGATTAGGAAGGGTATGAGGGATGGCGCCAGGTGGGGAATTCAGGAGAAACTCCTTTAGCCGAAGAGTGGGACAAATGTGGGGCCCGCTCCCACGGGGAGTGTGGGAGAATGTGGGACTCGCTCCCACGGGGAGTGGGGGAGAATGTGGGACTCGCTCCCACGGGGAGTGGGGGGGGGAGAATGTGGGACTCCCTCCCACAGGGAGTGGGGGAGAATGTGGGACTCGCTCCCACGGGGAGTGGGGGAGAATGTGGAACTCGCTCCCACGGGGAGTGGGGGAGAATGTGGGGCTCGATCCCACAGGGAGTGGGGAGAATGTGGGACACGCTCCCACGGGGAGTGGGGGAAATGTGGGACTCGCTCCCACGGGGAGTGGGGGGAATGTGGGACTCGCTCCCACGGGGAGTGTGGGAGAATGTGGGACTTGCTCCCACGGGGAGTGGGGGAGAATGTGGGACTCGCTCCCACGGGGAGTGGGGGGAATGTGGGACACGCTCCCACGGGGAGTGGGTGAGAATGTGGGACTCGCTCCCACGGGGAGTGGGGGAGAATGTGGGACTCGCTCCCACAGGGAGTGGGGAGAATGTGGGACTCGCTCCCACAGGGAGTGGGAGAGAATGTGGGTCTCGCTCCCACAGGGAGTGGGAAAGAATGTGGGACTCGCTCCCGCAGGAAGTGTCCGAGGTGAACAGTGTCTGTCCATTAAAGCGGGATAAACTGGATAAAGACATGAGGGAGAGAGGAGGGGAATTGAAGGATACGGTGATGGGATGGGGGGGGGAAGTGATTAAGAGAGGGAGAATGGGAGGAGTTCGCGTAGAGCGCAGGGGTCGGACAGCGTGCTCTAGACTCGCTGGATCACATGGGCACAGCTGGGGCGGGGGCGTGAAGCGTTTCGCGAATTCCCGAGGCCTCGCGCGTCTGAACACCGGCTCTTTTCTCTCGCCTGTCTCCCACAGCACTCCGTCGCTCTTCAACACTCCGCTACCAACCCTGCCCATGCCCACGTGTTCCCCGGTGATGAGCAACTTGCCAATGCCAGCGCCCGCCCCGATGGCTGGCAGTGAAGACGGCGAGGAAGACGACGATTATGATTCTTAGCTTTGTGTTTTCGTTCCTTACTTTTGGCGAAATGGCGAGGATAGAGTGGGGGTTTTATTCCGTATGTGTGTGTGTGCGCGCGTGTGTGTCTGTGCGTGTGTGTGTGTACGCCTGTGTGTCTGTGTACGTGTGTGTGTACGCCTGTGTCTGTGCACGCGCGTGCATGTGTGTACCTGTGTGTGTGTACGCCTGTGACTGCGAGTGTGTGCGCGCGTGTGTACGTGCAAGAGCGCGCGCCTGTGTGTCTGCAAATGCGCGCGCGCATGTGTGTACGCCTATGTGCGTGTGCGCGCGTGTACGCCTGTGTGCCCGTGTATGAACGCCTGTGTGGGTGGGTGTGCACGCACGTGTATGTACGCCTGTGTGTGTGCGCGCCTGTTCTCTTTCGAGATTTATTTTTTCACGTCAAGTCACTTGAGAGATTCCTCTCGCCTCTTGCGTCATTTTATTTACTGCGTTCCTGTGGCAGTTCTTAAACCATTTTATCCTCTCGTTGTGCCCATAGTGTGCACGGGAAGTCCCGCCACCCCCCTCCCAACGCGGTCCTCCGCAATCCCTCCCTTCCAAAAGGAATAAACGGATTGAGAGACAGAGAGAAGTTGCTAAAAAGCTGGGTGAGATCGGTGCGGATGTCATCGCCAGCTTCGGTATTATTTTTAATTTTAGCGAAACGCAGAATAAAATTTGCGACCAAATAAAAAAAGGAAATGGGAATTTTTTTTTCTCTCTCTCTCTCTCGCCTACCCACAACCCCCAGCGGAGGAAACCTTAACCAGAGTCGATGAGCAGAATCGTGTTTATTGAAATCCTGTGCAAATAATAATCTAGAATTTGTGCCATGTTCTCCCTTAGTTTGTTTCACATTCCCTCCCTGCTGCCCCTCCTCTACCCCTGGTGAGACTTCGCTGTTTTTTTGTAATGGGGGAATGTATTTGTTGGGGGGGAGGGGTTGGGGGGGGGGTGTTGTTCACTTTGCTCCGAATAAAGGCATTTTAGGGGAGGTTGATGTGTCCGGGTTTTCATTTTTGCTGCTTTCCGTCCGCCTTTGAGTCCGGTGGGGGAGGGGTGGTGGGGGGGGGGGGGGGGGGGTGGGGGGGGAGCCGTTTCCTTTCATTGACCAAATCGACAAACTGGGGTACGTTCTCCCCCCCCCCCCCCCCCCACCGATGCGACTCCTTCGAGGGATGGTCCGTCAAATGAAACCGAATCTGCCGTGGACCTCGAGAAACGGCCGAAGCGCAGTGCGATCACAGGGATTGAGGGCGTGCCCCCCGCGGTGCCCACGGGGCACGGAGGTGAGGGGGAGGGGGGCATTTTTTTGATGCCGGCAGAAGAAGGGGGCAGACTGTCGGTCAGGAGCAGGCCCAGTAGGAGGGCCCTTCTCCTCAGTGTCCCCGAATCGTATTGTTGAGCATTGCAGCAGGAGCCCGTTCGGCCCGAGGCGCGTGTGCCATCCCCTTGACTGTGCTTTCCGATCACTCCCATCCCTTGGCGTTTGCCCCCCATTGTCTTCAAACCGGCCCTTGGAGACCGAACGTCCCAGGTGAGAGCAACCCGCTGAGCTGAAATAATGTCCCCATCGGATTCTCTTCAGTGACCCCCCATCTTTTTTAGAACCCCTCGCTTCCCCCCCCCCCCTCCCCAAAACAAACTGAACCTTCTCCGAGTACAGGAACGCCATCAAGTCCCCCCAGCCATGCCCCTCAAACGGCAACCCGCCCATCCCCATGCGCCCCGCATCAACCCCACCCCCCCCCAGCCTCGCACACGAGGTCGAGGCATTCCCCCATCGCAGCATCACCCCCCCCCCCCCTCCTCCAGGGCCCACCCCCAGCTCCTCCTCCTCGCAATTGGGCCTCAACTCCCTCCAGCGTAGCCACGTCCTTCTCCAAAATCCTCCCGTGGATCGTCACGATAACCGCACCCCCCCCCCCCCCCCCAAGCCCATTCACCGACAGCACCCCCTCCAACAAGGAGGGTGGTGCCAGCGGAATAGTCAGAAAAACCCACTGCAAACTTTTCTGAGGTGTAGGTACACCCACCGTGCTGTTAGGGAGGGGAGTTCCCAGGATTTTGACCCCAGCCACAGTGAAGGAACGGCCGATATATTTCCGAGTCAGGATGGCGAGCAGATCGGAGGGGGGGGAACTTGCAGGTGGTGGTGTTCCCCGTGCGTCTGCTGCTGCCCTCGCCCTTCTAGACGGTAGAGGTGGCGGGTTTGGAAGGTGCTGTCGAAGGAGCGAGTGGCTGCGGGGCGTCTTGTAGACGGTGCACACGGCTGCCGCTGTGCGTCCAGGGGGGGTGGAGGGAGCGAATGTTTGTGGTTAGCGTGTCGATCGAGCGGGGCTGCTTTGCCCTGGATGGTGTCGAGCTTCTCGAGTGTTGTTGGGAGCCGCACTCATCCAGGCGAGTGGAGAGTCCCTCACACTCCTGACTTGTGCCTTGTAGATGGTGGACAGGCTTTGGGGGGGTGGGTCAGGAGGTGAGTTACTCTCCGCAGGATTCCCAGCCTCTGACCTGCTCTGGTAGCCACAGTATTAATGTGGCTGGGTCCAGTTCAGCTTTTTTTTTTAAATTTAAGAGTACCCAATTCATTATTTCCAATTAAGGGGCAATTTAGCGCGGCTAATCCACCTACTCTGCACATCTTTGGGTTGTGGGGGCGAAACCCACGCAGACACGGGGAGAATGTGCAAACTCCACACGGACAGTGACCAAGAGCCGGGATCGAACCTGGGACCATGTGAATGGTTAAGTGGATTGGACACTCTAAATTGATTAAATATAAGAAGGTTGTGCAGTGCTGGTCCGAGGAAACAGAAGAGCTCCTATGTGATTGCTTGAAGACAGTGGACTGGTCCATATTTAAGAACTCGGCGACCGACCTAAATGAGTATGCCACCACCGTCACAGACTTCATCAGCAAATGTGTGGACGACTGCGTGCCAAAGAAAGCAGTACGTACGTTCCCCAACCGGAAACCATGGCTCAACCGCGAGATTGACTCCCTACTGAAGGACAGATCTGAGGCGTTCAAGTCAAGCGACCCTGACCTAGACGAGAAATCCAGGTACGACCTCCGTCCGAGATGCCAAGAGGGAATATCAGACCAAGCTAGAGTCACAGACTAGCGTTACAGACTCCCGATGGTTGTGGCAAGGACTAAACAACGCAACGGGCTACAGAGCGAAGACGAGCAGTATCTCTGGCAGCAGTGCACCCCTCCCCGATGAACATTCTATGCCCGGTTCAAGCAGGTAACCAACAATCTGCTGTCGAGTGCCTCAGCAGCCCATAATTCACCCATACCCACCATCACAGCTTCCGAAGTCAGATCGGCCTTCCTGAAAGTGAACTCTCGGAAGGCGACGGGTCCGGACGGGATCCCCGGCCGTGCACTCAGAGCCTGTGCGGACCAGCTGGCAGAGGTGTTCACAGACATCTTTAACCTGTCCCTACTCCACTCCGAGGTCCCCACCTGCTTCAAGAAGACCACCATCATACCAGTACCAAAGAAGAACCAGGCAACGTGCCTCAACAACTACCGTCCGGCGGCCCTGACATCAATTGTAATGAAGTGCTTCGAGAAGTTTGTCGTGAAGCACATCACCTCCATACTCCCAGGATGCCTTGATCCACTGCAATTCACATACCGTCACAACCGGTTCACAGCAGACGCCACCTCCCTGGCCCTACACTCATCCCTGTTGCATCTCAACATCAAGGACTCCTACATCAGACTCCTATTTATTGACTACAGCTCCGCCTTCAACACCATAATCCCAGCCCAGATCATATCAAAGTTCCAACACCAAGGATTCGGCTCCTCCCTCTGAAAATGGATCCTCGACTTTCTGACCCACAGGCCACAAACAGTAAGAATAAACAACAACACTGATCATCTTTATTGTCACAAGTAGGCTGACAACACTGCAATGACGTTACTGTGAAAAGCCCCTAGCTGCCACATTCCGGCGCCTGTTCGGGTACACGGAGGGGGAATTCAGAATTTCCAATTCACCTAACAGCACGTCTTTCGGGACTTCTGGGAGGAAACCGGAGCACCCGAGGAAACCCACGCACACACGGGGAGAACGTGCAGACTCCGCACAGACAGTGACCCAAGCTGGGAATCGAACCCGGGACCCTGGTGCTGTGAAGCAACAGTGCTAACCGCTGTGCTACCGTGCCGCGCATAAAATCTGTGCGTTAGTCCTCAGTACTGGGGCCCCGCAAGGCTGCGTACCCTACTATACTCCCGCTACACACAGGACTGCATGGCAAAATGTGGTTCCAACTCCATCTACATGTTTGCTGATGACACGACTGTAGTGGGTTGAATCTCGAACAACAATGAGTCAGAATACAGGAAGGAGATAGAGAAATGAGTGGGGTGGTGTAACGACAATAATCTCTCCCTCAATGTCAGCAAAACTAAAGAGCTGGTCATTGACTTCAGAAACAAAGTCTTGTACACACCCCTGTCAGCATCAACGGGGCCGAGGTGGAGATGGTTAACAGCTTCAAATTCCCCGCTGTGCACATCACCAACAATCTGTCCTGGTCCAGCCACGTCGCTGCTGTGACCAAGAAAGCACAACACGCCTATACCTCCTCCGGAAACTAAGGAAATTCGGCATGTCCCCATTGAGTCTTACAATTTTTACATGTGGGCAGCACAGTAGCACAGTAGCGTTGCTTCACAGCTCCAGGGTCCCAGGTTCGATTTCTGGCTTGGGTCATTATGTGGCGTCTGCCCTGTGTCTGCGTGGGTTTCCTCCGGGTGCTCCGGTTTCCTCCCACAAGTCCCGAATCACGTGCTCGTTAGGTGAACTGGACGTTCTGAATTCTCCCTCTGTGTACCCGAACAGGTGCCGGAGTGTGGCGACGAGGGGATTTTCACCGCAACTTAATTGCGGCGTTAATGTAAGCCTACTTGTGACAATAATAAATGGTATTATTATTATAGAAAGCATCCTATGTGGTTGCATCACAGCCTGGTATGGCAACTGCTCGGCCCAAGACCATAAGAAACTTCAGAGCGTCGTGAACACCGCCCAGTCCATCACACGAACCTGCCTCCCATCCATTGACTCCATCTACACCTCCCGCTGCCTGGGGAAAGCGGGCAGCATAATCAAAGACCCCTCCCACCTGGCTTACTTACTCTTCCAACTTCTTCCATGGGGCAGGAGATACAGAAGTCTGAGAACACGCACGAACAGACTCAAAAACAGCTTCTTCCCCATTGTTACCAGACTCCTAAATGACCCTCTTATTGACTGACCTGATTAACACTACACCCCTGTATGCTTCACCCAATGTCGGTGTCTATGTATTTACGTTGTAGACCTTGTGTTGCCCTGTTATTTGTTTCATTTTATTTTCATGTATGCAATGATCTATTTGAGCTGCTGGCAGAAAAATACTTTTCACTGAACCTCAGTACAGGTGACAATAAACACATCCAAATGGGCTAAGTGGAGATGCCCCTCACAAGGATGGCGGACGGTCCCGCGGGGCGGAAGCAGCGCCTGGGGGGCGGGGCGGAAGTGACGGACGTTGGCGGGTTGTGTGCGGCGCCGGTGGTGCTTGCTTCCTTGTCGCTGTGGATCAGAAGTGACGCCAACAGAGGGGCGGAAGTGGGCACGTCTGCGGGTTGGCTTTGCTAGCTGCGGGCGGGGCGGAAGTGACGGGCGTGGGCGGGTTGTGTCCGCCGGCCGGCCGGTGGTGCTGCCGCCTCTGGGCGGGTCGGAAGTGACGCGCCAGCGGGGCGGAAGTGGAATTGGAGCTGCGTAGTGAAGATGGCGGCGGGACTCAGGACCCTGTTGTTGGTGTCGGTGGCGGCTGCTGCCACTCGGCTGCTCCAGGTCGGGGCCCAGGATGACAGCCCCATGCCCGGCGGCTTCATGCCCGGCAGCTCGCGGCCCGTCGACGTGAACGCGCCCGAGGTGCAGAAGGCGGCCCGCGCCGGGGTCGACAGCGTCAACCGGGCCTCAAACCAGCTGTTCCTGAACAAAATACGGAGAGTTTTAAAGGCCAAGGAGCAGGTCAGAGGGGAGGGGTGGGGAATAGGGGGGAGGGGAGGGGGGGGAATAGGGGGAGGGGGGAGGGGGGTGGGAATAGGGGGTGGGAATAGGGGGTGGGGAATAGGGGGGTGGGGAATAGGGGGGTGGGGAATAGGGGGAGGGGGTGGGGAATAGGGGGAGGGGGTGGGGAATAGGGGGAGGGGGTGGGGAATAGGGGGAGGGGTGGGGAATAGGGGGAGGGGAGGGGGTGGGGAATAGGGGGAGGGGAGGGGTGGGGAATAGGGGGAGGGGTGGGGAATAGGGGGAGGGGAGGGGTGGGGAATGAGGGGAGGGGTGGGGAATAGGGGGAGGGGAGGGGTGGGGAATGAGGGGGGGGAGGGGAGGGGTGGGGAATGAGGGGAGGGGTGGGGAATAGGGGGAGGGGAGGAGGGGGTGGGGAATAGGGGGAGGGGGGGAGGGGGAGGGAATAGGGGGAGGGGGGAGGGGGAGGGAATAGGGGGGGGTGGGGGAGGGGGAGGGAATAGGGGGGGGAAGAGGGGGGGGAATAGGGAGGAGTGGGGAATAGGGGAGGGGGAGGGTGGGGAATAGGGGAGGGGGAGGGTGGGGAATAGGGGAGGGGGAGGGGGGAATAGGGAGGGGGGGAATAGGGGAGGGTGTGGGGGGAATGGGGAGGGGGAGGGTGGGGAATGGGTGTGGGGGGAGGATGGGGTGTGGGGGGGAGGGTGGGATGCAGGATGGGGGGGTGGGGTGCGGAATGGGGGGGAGGAGGGCGGGAGGGGAACGGGGAGGAGGGCGGGAGTGGAACGGGGAGGGAGGGAGGGGAATGGGAGTGAGGGAGGGAGGGGAACGGTAGGGAGGGGAATGGGGTGTGAGGGGAACGGTAGGGAGGGGAATGGGGTGTGGGGGGAATGGGAGGGGGAGAGAATGGGATGGGGTGGGGGGCTGGAGGGAAAGGGGAGGGGGAGAGAATGGGATGGGGGTGGTGGAGGGAATGGGGAGAGAGGAGGGTGGAGGGAATGGGGAGGGGGGTGGAGGGAATGGGGGGTCATAAAGATAAAGTGAGAGGGGGGTGAATGGTGAGAGTTGAGGGGGGAGGCGGGGGGGAATGAGGAGGGGAGGGAGAGAGAACATAGAGGGAGAAAGATCATAAAGTGAGAGGGGAAATAGAGGGTTAGAAAAAATAGAGAGGGGGGGAATAATCGTTAATATTGTCAGAAGTAAGGGGCAGCACGGTGGCACAGTGGTTAGCATTGCTGCCTACGGCGCTGAGGACCTGGGTTCGAATCCCGGCCCTGGGTCACTGTCTGTAAGGAGTTTGCACATTCTCCCCGTGTCTGCGTGGGTTTCGCCCCCACAACCCAAAGATGTGCAGGGTAGGTGGATTGGCCACGTTAAATTGCCCCTTAATTGGAAAAAATAATTGGGTACTCTAAATTTTAAAAAAAAAAAAAATATTGTCAGAAGTAGGCTGACATTAACACTGCAATGAAGTTACTGTGAAAAGCCCCTAGTCGCCACATTCCGGCACCTGTTTGGGTACACGGAGGGAGAATTCAGAATGTCCAATTCACCTAACAAGCACGTCTTGTGGGAGGAAATGGAGCGCCCGGAGGAAACCCACGCAGACACGGGGGGAGACTCCGCACAGACAGAGCCGGGAATCGAATCTGGGCCCTGGTGCTGTGAAGCCACAGTGCTAACCACTGTGCTGCTCGGGAGAGAGTGGAATAGAGAGGTGAGGGGGGGCTTTGGGAGAGTGGGTGGCGAGAAGGGGGGGGGGGGTTGTAGCGAGAGAAAGGGACAGGGAGAGATGCAGAGGGGAGTGCGGCGAGGTTAGTGTGAGGGAAGGGGGAAGAGAGGTGGTGTGCAGCCGGAGCAAAGGGGAGGGAAAGATTGAGAGAGATTTGATTTTAGGAGCTCCCTCTGCCACTGCTGGTGAATTGAGTGACTGTGCCCCCCCCCCCCCCCCCCCCCTTACAGGTGGTGCAGGGGATGATGTATCGTTTGACGGTGGAGATCGGAGCCACAACTTGCAAAAAGAGGGCCTCAAGTGTCAACTCCGATGAGTGTGACTTCCACATGACCCCTCCGCACGCCCAGGTAAGGGGGGGGGGGGGGGGGGTTTGGGAGCTGCTGGTTCCTCCGTATCCCGGCACTCGGCTGGGCTCGGCTGACGATATTAAACCTGATTTTTCCCTTTTCAGACACAGATCTGCAAGTTTAAAGTCTGGGACCGCCCGTGGCTGGGCCCGATGGAAGTGGTGAAGCAAAACTGCACCGTCCAGTAACCACCCCTATCTCGCTGGGCGCCCACATAGACGTCCGCGGAAGATTGCCAAGGCTTCGCTCTGCTGTGATTGTAATCACCGACTTGTAACCACGGGAGGCAAGAACACTGTTGCTGTCCAGTCTCGTCTCATCATGCCCCCCCCCCCCCCGAAAAACCAGGGGGGGAGAAAGCTCGACCCAAAGTGGACCGACGTCCTGAGAGAATGGCCAGTTTCCAGCCTCCCTCACTTAAAGTACACGGTCTGCTGTAGCTAACACACACCGGGGATAGGGGAAGCTCTTCCAGCAACACGTGTTCCGCGTCAGCAATCAGTCCCATTTAGTGTACGGGACAGAACGTTTAATCTCTCTATCTGCTTCAGGGTATATTCGCCACTGAGCTCAGTATTGATTCCGCTGAAGCAGATCCAATAACGATCAAAACCTAAATACACAACTGTTGCATCCTATTCATTATCCAATAAATTGACTTCACTATAATCAACTATTGTGTGTTGTCTTTGTGAAAGCCTTCACTCTGTATCTAACCCCGTGCTGTACCTGTCCTGGGAGTGTTTGATAGGGACAGTGTAGAGGGAGCTTTACTCTGTATCTAACCCCGTGCTGTACCTGTCCTGGGAGTGTTTGATGGGGACAGTGTAGAGGGAGATTTACTCTGTATCTAACCCCGTGCTGTACCTGTCCTGGGAATGTTTGATGGGGACAGTGTAGAGGGAGATTTACTCTGTATCTAACCTCGTGCTGTACCTGTCCTGGGAGTGTTTGATAGGGACGGTGTAGAGGGAGCTTTACTCTGTATCTAACCCCGTGCTGTACCTGTCCTGGGAGTGTTTGATGGGGACAGTGTAGAGGGAGCTTTACTCTGTATCTAACCCCGTGCTGTACCTGTCCTGGGAGTGTTTGATGGGGACAGTGTAGAGGGAGCTTTACTCTGTATCTAACCCTGTGCTGTACCTGTCCTGGGAGTGTTTGATGGGGACAGTGTAGAGGGAGCTTTACTCTGTATCTAACCCTGTGCTGTACCTGTCCTGGGAGTGTTTGATGGGGACAGTGTAGAGGGAGCTTTACTCTGTATCTAACCCCGTGCTGTACCTGTCCTGGGAGTGTTTGATGGGGACAGTGTAGAGGGAGCTTTACTCTGTATCTAACCCCGTGCTGTACCTGTCCTGGGAGTGTTTGATGGGGGACAGTGTAGAGGGAGCTTTACTCTGTATCTAACCCCGTGCTGTCCCTGTCCTGGGAGTGTTTGATGGGGACAGTGTAGAGGGAGCTTTACTCTGTATCCAGGGGCTGGTTTAGCACAGTGGGCTAAACAGCTGACTTGTGCAGAACAAGGTCAGCAGCGCGGGTTCAATTTTTTTAATTGGTGAAGGGTTATGGAGAACGGGCAGGACTGTGGAGTTAAGGCCAGGATGGGATCAGCCATGATAGAATCGTGGTGCGGACTTGATGGGCCGAGTGGCCTAATTCTGCTCCTACATCTTGTGCTTTTATGACACTTAGTCAGCAATAACCTGCTCACGGACACTCAGTTTGGGTCCCGCCCAGGGTCACTCAGCTCCTGACCTCATTACAGCCTTGGGTCAAACATGGACAAAGAGCTGAAGGCCAGAGGTGAGGTGAGAGTGACTGCCCTTTGACATCAGGGCAGCGTTTGACCGAGTTTGGCATCAAGGAGCCCGAGCTAAACTGGAGTCAATGGGAATCAGGGGGGAAACTCTCCGCTGGTTGGAGTCATTCCCGGCACAAAGGATGATGGTTGTGGTGGTTGGAGGCCAATCATCTCAGCTCCAGGACGTCACTGCAGGAGTTCCTCAGGGTCCTCGGCCCCAACCATCTTCAGCTGCTTCATCAATGGCCTCCCTTCCATCATAAGGTCGGAAGGATTTAGATAGAGCTGCTGGAGCGAATGGGATCAAGGGATATGGGGGGAATCAGGGTATTGAACCCCAGTCCGTGTCCAGATGCAGCAAGACCTGGACAATATCCAGGCTCGGGGCTGACGTGTGGCACGTTACATTGGTGCCACACAATGCCAGGCAATGACCATCTCCAACAAGAGAGGATCTAACCATCGCCCCCTTGACATTCAACGGCATTACCATCGCTGAATCCCCCACAATCAACACTCTGGGGCGTTACCATTGACTAGAAACTGACCTGTTTTGGTCCCGTTACTGAAGGAGGAATATCATTGCATTGCGGGGGGAGTTCAAGAGGGAGGGAGAGGTGCTATCTCCAAGGAAGGATTGAACAAGTTTGGCCTTTCGAAGAACGAGAGAGAGGATCTTTAGAAATGTATCAGATTCTGAGGGGAGTGGGTTTGACAGGGTGGATACTGAGCAGGGGGCTCAGTTTCAGAGTCAGTGTGTTTGGGGGGGGGGGGGGGGGTAGCTCCTCCCATTGAAGACGGAGATGAGGAGGAATTACTCCTCTCCGAGGATGGTCACCCTGTGAAATTTTTGCAACAATGATTTCATGGTCATCGTTAGACTTTTAATTGCAAACCTGTTTTATTGAATTCACATTTCACCGCATTAGCCTGGGTGTCTGAATGACCAGTCCAGTGACACGACCACCACGCCAGCGCCTCCTTGTAGGCTCCTAGTCAGAGAACCATGGAATTCCAACTGTGTGGAAGGGAGCCATTCGGCCCACAAATCTGAAAGAGCACCTTACATAGCCCACTCCCCCACCCCCATTGTCACTGGCCCCGCCCCTCCCATTGTCACTGAGGCCCCACCCCTCCCACTGTCACAGCAGCTGGCCCCGCCCCTCCCACTGTCACTGTGGCCCCACCCCTCCCACTGTCACTGAGGCCCCACCCCTCCCATTGTCACTGAGGCCCCACCCCTCCCATTGTCACTGAGGCCCCACCCCTCCCATTGTCACTGAGGCCCCACCCCTCCCACTGTCACAGCAGCTGGCCCTGCCCCTCCTATTATCACTGAGGCCCCGCCCCTCCCACTGTCACAGCAGCTGGCCCCGCCCCTCCTATTATCACTGAGGCCCCGCCCCTCCCATTGTCACTGAGGCCCCACCCCTCCCACTGTCACAGCAGCTGGCCCCGCCCCTCCCACTGTCACTGTGGCCCCACCCCTCCCACTGTCACTCAGGCCCCACCCCTCCCACTGTCACTCAGGCCCCACCCCTCCCACTGTCACTGAGGCCCCACCCCTCCCACTGTCACTGAGGCCCCACATCTCCCACTGTCACTGAGGCCCCGCCCCTCCCACTGTCACTGAGGCCCCGCCCCTCCCACTGTCACTGAGGCCCCGCCCCTCCCACTGTCACTGAGGCCCCACCCCTCCCACTGTCACTGAGGCCCCGCCCCTCCCACTGTCACTGAGGCCCCACCCCTCCCACTGTCACTGAGGCCCCACATCTCCCACTGTCACTGAGGCCCCGCCCCTCCCACTGTCACTGAGCCCCCCCCCCATCCCACTGTCCCTGAGGCCCCACATCTCCCACTGTCACTGAGGCCCCGCCCCTCCCACTGTCACTGAGGCCCCGCCCCTCCCACTGTCACTGAGGCCCCACCCCTCCCACTGTCACTGAGGCCCCACCCCTCCCACTGTCACTGAGGCCCCGCCCTCCCACTGTCACTGAGGCCCCACCCCTCCCACTGTCACTGAGGCCCCGCATCTCCCACTGTCACAGAGGCCCCACCCCTCCACTGTCACTGAGGCCCCGCCCCTCCCACTGTCACTGAGGCCCCACCCCTCCCACTGTCACTGAGGCCCCACCCCTCCCACTGTCACTGAGGCCCCGCCCCTCCCACTGTCACTGAGGCCCCACCCCTCCCACTGTCACTGAGGCCCCACCCCTCCCACTGTCACTGAGGACCCACCCCTCCCACTGTCAGAGGCCCCCCTCTCTGACTGTCATGGAGGCCCCACCCATCCCACTGTCACAGAGGCCCTGCCCCTCCCACTGTCATAGATGCCCCCCCCTACATTGTCTGCGGCCCCTCCCACTGTCACCGAGGCCCCGCCCCTCGATGTGCAACAGCACCTTGCCTTTCAACCCCAGAGGCGCCGAACTTTGCTCCTAACAAAGTCCCGAACCCGCAGCCATTCCCCCTAATCTCCTTTCCTGCCCTCTGGGCCCTCTCGGGAGCACCTTGCTCTTTCCTATATTCAGTTTGTAACCTGGAAAGCCAGTCACATTCCCCCGGGATCTCCATGATCTCTCCAATGCTGCTCACCGGGTCCGAAACATACAGTGAGACCCTGTGCTTGATGTCCCTCTGCTCGATCCCTCTCCAGTCCCACGATGCCCTCAATGCCATTGCCAAGGCGATCAGCAACGGGGAGAGCGGACACGTCTGCCTCGTCCCATGATGCACCCCAAAGTACCCCAAACTCACTCGGTTCGTCCGCACCCTCGCAACTGCGGCCTTTATAGCAAACGGACCCAACCCAACCCACAATCTCCATTATACATCTTCACTCGGTAGTGGCCCCAGCTCTGCCCAGAACCTTTTATAAAACTGTACCGGGAACCCATCCGGCCCCGGGGCCATTCCCCGCTTGCATCGCCCCACCCTGCCACCCATCACCTCCCTCAGCCCGATTGCGAGCCCCGCTCCCTGAACCAGCCCCTCCTCCACTTTGGGGAAACTCTAACCCATCCAGGAACTGCCGCATCCCCTCCTCGGCCGGGGGCTCCCGACTCATAGAGCCTTCTATAAAAGTCCTCAAACACCCAATTCACCCCCTCGGGGTCCGTCACCGCCTTGCCCTTACCTTCCCTAACTCTACCAATCTCCCTCGCCGCCTCCTGCTTTCTCAGCTTATGGGCCAACATCCTACTTGCCTTCTCCCCACACTCCTCATGCTAGCCACCTCCATCCGCGGGAGAAGGCTCTCGCTGTCCACCCTATCTAACCCTCTGATCATTTTGTATGCCTCTTTTTGTAGGCCATGACAAATTGTCCAAAATTCTATGATTAACCTAGGACAAAAGTTCGGCGCAACATCGTGGGCCGAAGGGCCTGTTCTGTGCTGTATTTCTCTATCTATCTATCTATTAAGTCACCTCTTAAGAAGGTTAAGAGGTGACTTAATAGAGGCATACAAAATGATCAGAGGGTTAGATAGGGTGGACAGTGAGAGCCTTCTCCCGCGGATGGAGGTGGCTAGCACGAGGGGACATAGCCTTAAATTGAGGGGTAATAGATATAGGACAGAGGTCAGAGGTGGGTTTTTTACGCAGAGTGGTGAGGCCGTGGAATGCCCTACCTGCAACAGTAGTGAACACGCCAACATTGAGGGCATTTAAAAGTTTATTGGATAAGCATATGGATGATAAGGGCATAGTGTAGGTTAGATGGCCTTTAGTTTTTTCCATGTCGGTGCAACATTGAGGGCCGAAGGGCCTGTACTGCGCTGTATCGTTCTATGTTCTATGTTCCTACACTGCCCCACTGCCTTCCCCGTAGAAACTAGCCCAAACTCCATCTGGAGGCTCGACCTTGCCTTCGACAGTCCTGTCTCCGGCGCCTCCGAGTACCTCCTGTCCACCCTCAAAGTCTCGTCCACCAGTCTTGCCCCCTCAAAGAACAATACAGCACAGGAACAGGCCCTTCGGCCCTCCAAACCTGTACCGGTCATGATACCAACCTTTGCCCAAACCCTCAGCCCTTCCTTGTGCCGTCTATCCCCATCCTATCCATGTGTTTGTCAAGATGCCTTTTGAACGCCGTTAATGTATCTGCTTCCACAGCCACCCCTGGCAACGCGTTCCAGGCACTCACCACCCTCTGCGTAAAAACCCTGCCTCACACATCTCCTCTAAACTTTGCCCCGCTGACCTTAAACCTCTGCCCCCTGGTGACTGACCCCTCCACCCTGGGAAAGAGTGCCTGCCCATCCACTCTATCCATGCCCCCTATAATCTTGTAGACCTCTATCAGGTCGCCCCTCAACCTCCGTCTTTCTGATGAAAACAGTGCCGAGTCTATTCAGGCTCTCCGCGTAGCTAACACCCTCCAAACCAGGCCACATCCTGGTAAACCTCCTCTGCACCCTCTCCAAAGCCTCCACATCCTTCTGGTAGTGTGGCGACCAGAATTGTGCTCAATATTCCAAGTGCGGCCTTACCAGCATTCGATACAGCTGCAGCATGACTTGCCAGTTTTTATACTCGATGCCCCGTCCAATGAAGGCAAGCATTCCGTCTGCTTTCTTGACCACTGACTAAATTGGGCTCATTTACTCATAACTAAATGTAATATTGCCTGTGCCCTTGTTCCATCCAGAACATATTACTGCAAGGAATTATCCGGAACAGATTCCAGAAATCCACTATCTTCCTGACAGGGTCGTGTCTGTCTTTCCCAATCGACGTGTGCTCTGAAATCCCCCATTAACACTACTCTGCTACACACCGCTTAACGTCTGCCTTTATACAATCTACCACCTCAGAGCTGCTATCAAGGGATCGATACACAACGCCCCTTACAGTTTCAGATCCTTTTCTGGTCCTCAGTTCCACCCACGTGGTCTCCCCTCGTTATATCCCCCCTCACCATTGAGGTGATAGCATTACTAATCAGTAAGGCTGCTCTGCCGTGGAATCATAGAATCCCTACAGTGCCGAAGGAGGCCATTCGGCCCATCGAGTCTGCACCGATCCTCCGAAAGAGCCCTATTCCCGTGACCCCACCCAACCTTTGGACACTGAGGGGCAATTTAGCGCGGGCAATCCACCTGCATCTTTGGACTGTGGGAGGAAACCCACGCAGACACGGGGGGGGAGAACGTGCAGACTCTACACAGACGGTCGGCCGAGGTTGGAATCAAACCCGGCTCCCTGACGCTGTGAGGCAGCGGTGCGAACCCACTGTTCAATCTTGCTGCCATTAATCTTCCCTGTTCTTCCTGCAGACGTCCTGGTAAACTTTATGACCAGGCCGATTTAGTTCCCAGTCCAGACCATTCTGCAGCCATGGGCACCATCGAACCAAATTTGGTCTAAGTGTGGTAGCGAACAAAAAATTTCGGTCACCGATACCTTACGTTTATTGGGCCACTTAACAAGGATCCCTGCTAACAATGTGGAACTGCACTTAACCCGGTCCTGCAGGCCAGACCCCAGACAGCAGGCAGCCGTGCCACCATGTAGACCAGGGACGTGATTGGGGAATGCCGACCTGGACCCTGAAGGTGGCAACGCAGGTGGATAGAGTGGACAAGAAGGCATACAGCATGCTTACCTTCATCGGACGGGGTATTGAGTACAAGAGTCGGCAGGTCATGTTACAGTTGTATAGGACTTTGGTTTGGCCACATTTGGAATACTGTGTGCAGTTCTGGTCGCCACATTACCAGAAGGATGTGGATGCCTTGGAGAGGGTGCAGAGGAGGTTCACCGGGATGTTGCCTGGTACGGAGGGTGCTAGCTATGAAGAAAGGTTGAGTAGATTAGGATTGTTTTCGTTGGAAAGACGGAGGTTGAGGGGTTGACCTGATTGAGGTCTACAAAATTATGGACAGGGTGGATAGCGACAAGCTTTTCCCCCAGAGTGAGGGTATCAATTACAAGGGGTCACGATTTCAAGGTGAGAGGGGGAAAGTTTAAGGGAGATGTGCGTGGAAAGCTTTTTACGCAGAGGGTGGTGGGTGCCTGGAACGCTTTACCAGCGGAGGTGGTAGAGGCGGGCACGATAGCATCATTTAAGAGGCATCTAGACAGGTATATGAACGGGCGGGGAACAGAGGGATACAGATCCTTGGAAAATAGGAGACAGGTTTAGATAAAGGATCTGGATCGGCGCAGGCTGGGAGGGCCGAAGGGCCTGTTCCTGTGCTGTAATTTTCTTTGTTCTTTGGCCAGGCTCGTGGAGGCAATGGAGTTGAGACGGGAGACCCTGTTTCCCGTGGGGGGAGGGAGGGGGATGGGTCAGCCACAGGGCAGCCAGTGTGGCCTGGGGGGGGGGGGGGAGCATTAGCAGTGTGGCAGTCCTCCAGGTCGTGTGACAAGAAGGATGACACAAGAAGCTCAACGACCTCCATCGGGCCGCACGGGTGAGTTGGCATCCGCCCCCTGGCACCGGTCCTGCCTGCCTCCCCCTCAATGTGTGGAGCCAGAGGAAATGGACGAGGTACTAAATGAATACTTTGCATCAGTATTCACCAAAGAAAAGGAATTGGTGGATGTTGAGTCTGGAGGAGGGTGTGTAGATAGCCTGGGTCACATTGAGCTCCAAAAAGACGTGGTGTTGGGCGTCTGGAAAAATATTAAGGTAGATAAGTCCCCAGGGCCGGATGGGATCTACCTCAGAATACTGAAGGAGGCTAGAGAAATTGCTGAGGCCTTGACAGAAATCTTTGGATCCTCACTGTCTTCAGGTGATGTCCCAGAGGACTGGAGAATAGCCAATGTTGTTCCTTTGTTTAAGAAGGGTAGCAAGGATAATCCAGGGAACTACAGGCCGGTGAGCCTTACGTCAGTGGTAGGGAAATTGCTGGAGAGAATTCTTCGAGACAGGATCTACTCCTATTTGGAAGCAAGTGGACGTATTAGTGACAGGCAGCATGGTTTTGTGAAGGGGAGGTCGTGTCTCACTAACTTGATAGAGTTTTTCCAGGAGGTCACAACGATGATTGATGCAGGTAGGGCATTGGATGTTGTCTATATGGACTTCAGTAAGGCCTTTGACAAGGTCCCTCATGGCAGACTGGTACAAAAGGTGAAGTCACACAGGATCAGGGGTGAGCTGGCAAGATGGATACAGAACTGGCTAGGTCATAGAAGGCAGAGAGTAGCAATGGAAGGGTGCTTTTCTAATTGTAGGGGGGTGACTAGTGGTGTTCCACAGGGATCAGTGCTGGGACCTTTGCTGTTCGTAGTACATATAAATGATTTGGAGGAAAATGTAACTGGTCTGATTAGTAAGTTTGCGGATGACACAAAGGTTGGTGGAATTGCGGATAGCGATGAGGACTGTCAGAGGATACAGCAGGATTTAGATCGTTTGGAGACTTGGGCGGAGAGATGGCAGATGGAGTTTAATCCGGACAAATGTGAGGTAATGCATTTTGGAAGGTCTAATGCAGGTCGGGAATATACAGTGAATGGTAGAACCCTCAAGTGTATTGACAGTCAGAGAGATCTGGGTGTACAGGTCCACAGGTCACTGAAAGGGGCAACACAGGTGGAGAAGGTAGTCAAGAAGGCATACGGCATGCTTGCCTTCATTGGGGGGGCATTGAGTATAAAAATTGGCAAGTTATGTTGCAGCTGTATAGAACCTTAGTTAGGCCACACTTGGAGTATAGGGTTCAATTCTGGTCGATCCTAACTGCTACCTTTCAGCCCTGCTCAAGCCCAACCCCTCTCTGGTCAAAATACACTTTCAAATACAGTTCGCCAACCCAGGGATACTTGCTGCAAAAAGATGTCTTGGATAAACCGCTTTGAGAGAGTCATCCCTTAGCTTGCAGACCAGGACAGGGCAGGATAGGCGCAGACCCCTAGGGGGACACTGGCAGTCTAGTGAGATGGGCAGCCACACGGCTGACACAGTTTAGTGCAGATATGTGCAAACTCTGAGAACGTAGGGATGTCAGATACAGGGATATATTGTGTTATATCCACTTGGTGCGGTAAGGGCTCAAATCCTGGGTTTGTGTGCATATGACCGCTGCGGTCATGTTTGAAAAAAATCCTTCTTTCCAAGACCAGCAGACACGTTGGCGCCAGAAGTGCAATTAAAGCATCATAAAATGAGATCATCATTCATTCCAGCCATGGATATTGTTTGTAGAAGTTAGACTGATAGAATTTTGTTTGTATACAGAAGGTTCCCTGGGGAATAGATAATTAGAGACACGGGGTGGTATTCTCCCTCGGCGGGATCCTCCTCTTAAGCCAGCGGCGCACTCACGCCCGTAGATTTCCCGATGACGTGGGGGTGGCCACAATGGGAAACCCCATTGGCCAGCTGCCGGGACAGATGACCCCGTTGCCGGCCGGGGGCGCGCCGTGCCACAAAATTGGTCTGCCGGGCTGGAGAATCAGGCCATTGTGTTGAGCCTCAGTAAGATGATGTAATTGATGGGCTGAGGCAGTCGAACACTGAGTTTCAGTTGAGTTGCAGACCAGCAGCTTCTCTCAAAACACTTCAGTTTAAAAAAGATTTTGCCCGTGGACAGAACAGCGGTTTCTGAAAACGCTGGCGGGTTAAACAGCAGTTTGACACAGGCAAGAATCGGCAAGCTGGTCCCTGAGGGATCGCTCTCTCTCAAAGCGGTTTATCCAAGACATCTTTTTGGCAGCAAGTATCCCTGGGTTTACAAACTGTATTTAAAAGCGTATTTTGACCGGAGAGGGGTTGAGCTTGAGCGGGGCTAAAAGGTAGCAGTTAGGATTTAGTGTTTCAGTGTCATTGTTGAGCATCTTTGAACTGGTCATTATAATCTATTTTCATTACGATGTTAAAAGTTATTTTAATTCTGTGTCAGTAATAAAGTTTGTTTCAATTTACCGCATCCCTATTTGTGCGCGGAATCGCCCCTGGAATGAGGTATCAGTCCTACAAATTGGAATAAAATATTGGGGTTTGTGTCCAGTATCCTAGCAACTGTTGGGATCTGGTCTGGGATTGTGATACGGGCGACAGAAACAACATGGGGAGGCAGTGCGATCTAAATGGCGTTATGTTGAGGAGAACGGTGCCAAAGGAGAATGGTCCACAAATCCTTGAAGGTGGCCAAACAAGTAGAAGTTTGGGGCGCGTTTGACCTTTGTAACAGGGACATTGATGAGAGAAAGATCATCAAGCTAAAGCTTCACACAGGAACAGGAGACCATTCAGCCCCTTCAAACCTGTGCCTTCATTGGACAAGACCATGGCTCACCTTCAATCTTACCGCATTCCCTGCATCCCTCGATCAGCGTGAATCTATCAAGCCGAGATTTCAGGATTGCTGAGCAAAAAGACAGGCTGTCAAAATACTTCTTGGGTTCATCAGGAGAGGCACAAGGGTGGCAAATTTCAAAGGGAGCACGACAATTTGTACTGCACGAATAAAGGGTGCAAGTTGTCTCTGACGTGTTGCCGTGGAGAATCCACCAGGGAGCCACCATTCGCCAAACTTTTGTTTAATTCAAAAAAAGCGTCCTGCCTGGACACGTCCTTCCTGCTTGCAGAGCACAGGTCTCCGTGTGTGAATATATTCAGCCTCGAACAAGCTTTAATGAGCCACTTTGTGAGCGCGACTGGTCACCTGAAAATCGGTTGTTTGGCGCACTTCGAAGGTATAAAATGAGCAATTTGATCGAGCGCCAAGACTTTATTTCAGGCAAAAAATTCCAAACTTTTGCCGCCGTTTCTACGTTTTTGCTAGTTCCTCTCCTTTAAAGGTCTGGCTCGAATATTGTCCTCTAGTCCTAGATTTTCCAACCAGCAGGAATAGATTCTCTCCGCCTCCCAAACCCATTTCCCTTAACATTTTGAAACCTTTGATCAAATCGCCCCTAACCTTCGCAATTCCACGGCAGACGCCCCCTGGTTAGTGCGATCTTTCCTTGTCGTCTTTCTGGTAAACCTGGGCTCCCTGATCCGTGGTACCTGACCGTGGTACATGCTCACTCCAGATGTGGCCGAGCCGAAGCAGTTTTGGTCTCCTTCTCTGAGGAAGGATGTTCTTGCTATGGAGGGAGTGCAGCGAAGGTTTATCAGGCTGATTCCTGGGATGGCGGGGCGGTCATATGAGGAGAGACTAAACCGGTCGGGATTATATTCATTGGAGTTTAGAAGAGTGAGAGGGGATCTCATAGAAACGTATAAAATACTAACAGGATTGGACAGGGTAGATTCAGAAAGAATGTTCCCGATGGTGGGGGGAGTCCAGAACTCAGGGTCATAGTTTGAGGGTCAGGGGTTAACCTTTTAGGACTGAGGTTAGGAGAGCAACACAGTAGCATAGTGGTTAGCACAGCTCCAGGGTCCCAGGTTCGATTCCCGGTATGGGTCACTGCCTGTGCGGAGTCTGCACATCCTCCCCTTGTGTGCGTGGGTTTCCTCCGGGTGCTCCGGTTTCCTCCCACAGTCCAAAGATGTGCAGGTTAGGGTGGATTGGCCATGATAAATTGCCCCTTAGTGTCCAAAATTGCCCTTAGTGTTGGGTGGGGTTACTGGGTTATGGGGATAGGGTGGAGGTGTGGACCTTGGGTAGGGTGCTCTTTCCAGGAACCGGTGCAGACTCGATGGGCCGAATGGCCTCCTCCTGCTTCTATTTTCGATGTATGGCCCATTGGGGGGGTGGGGGGGGGGGGGGTGTGTGGGTGTCACTGGGAAAGGGCCAGCATTTGTTGCCCATCCTTAACTGCCCCGTGTCTCGCTCGGCCATTGCAGAGGGGCATTCAAGAGTAGACCACATTGCTGTGTGTGTGTGTGTGTGTGTGTGTGTGTGCGTGGGGGGGGGACTCAGCTGCTTTGTCAATCTCATTATTCATACTTTAACTTGAAGGTTGTCCATTTCCTTTGAGACTCTCTTCATTTTGATGCCTTTAACAGAGGAACAGGAGTCAGGCCACTCGGCCCATCGAGCCCGCTCCACCATCCAATATGACCGATTGGACACTTCGCTGCCTTTTTACACCCAGTGTCCCCATAACCCTTCCCATTATTGTCAATCAGACATCTACCAATCTCTGCTTTAAACTCACTCACTGACTGGGGAAATTAGCACAATAGTGGGAAAGGATTTTAGCTCCGACAATGTGGAATCTGTATGGGTAGGGCTGAGACGTACCAACGGGCAAAGAACATTAGTGGGTGTCATATATAGACCTCTAAACTGCAGTGGTGATGTTGGGAATGACATTAAACACAGAATTAGAGATGCATGTAATAAGGAATATCGGCGATCATGGGTGATTTTAATTCGGGGCAGCAGGGTAGCAAGGTGGTTAGCATAAATGCTTCACAGCTCCAGGGTCCCAGGTTCGATTCCCGGCTGGGTCACTGTCTGTGTGGAGTCTGCACGTCCTCCCCCTGTGTGCGTGGGTTTCCTCCGGGTGCTCCGGTTTCCTCCCACAGTCCAAAGATGTGCGGGTTAGGTGGATTGGCCATGCTAAATTGCCCGTAGTGTCCTACAAAAAGTAAGGTTAAGGGGGGGGTTGTTGGGTTACGGTTATAGGGTGGATACGTGGGTTTGAGTAGGGTGATCATGGCTCGGCACAACATTGAGGGCCGAAGGGCCTGTTCTGTGCTGTACTGTTCTATGTTCTATGTTCTAATCTTCACATAGATTGGGCAAATCAAATTAGCCACAATGCCGTAGAGGAGGAATTCCTGGAGTGTGTACGGGATGGTTTTCTTGACCAATATGTGGAGGAACCAACTAGAGAGTCGGCCATCTTAGACTGGGTACTGTGTAATGCGAAGGGAATCATTGCCAATCTGGCTGTACGAGACCCCTTGGGGATGAGAGACCATAACATTTTTTTATCAAAATGGAGAATTAAGTAGTTGATTCGGAGACTAGGGTGCTGAATCTTAATAAGGGGAACTATGAAGATATGAGGCATGCGTTGGCCGTGCAAGATCGGGCAGAGCGTATTGAGGTGGATAGAAAACTTGTTGGCAGAGAAGAAACAAAGAGTAGGGATTAATGGATCTTTTTCAAATTGGAAGGCAGTAAGTGGTGGGGTACCACAGGGATCGGTGCTGGGACCCCAGCTATTCATGATATAAATTCATGAGGCCACACCTGGAGTATTGTGTTCAGTTTTGGTCTCCTTACCTGAGAAAGGATGTACTGGCGCTGGAGGGTGTGCAGAGGAGATTCACTAGGTTAATCCCAGAGCTGAAGGGGTTGGATTACGAGGAGAGGTTGAGTAGACTGGGACTGTACTCGTTGGAATTTAGAAGGATGAGGAGGGATCTTATAGAAACATATAAAATTATGAAGGGAATAGATAGGATAGATGCGGGCAGGTTGTTTCCACTGGCGGGTGAAAGCAGAACTAGGGGGCATAGCCTCAAAATAAGGGGAAGTAGATTTAGGACTGAGTTTAGGAGGAACTTCTTCACCCAAAGGGTTGTGAATCTATGGAATTCCTTGCCCAGTGAAGCATTACATGTTTTTAAGGTAAAGATAGATAGTTTTTTGAAGAATAAAGGGATTAAGGGTTATGGTGTTCGGGCCGGAAAGTGGAGCTGAGTCCACAAAAGATCAGCCATGATCTCATTGAATGGCGGAGCAGGCTCGAGGGGCCAGATGGCCGACTCCTGCTCCTAGTTCTTATGTTCTTATAAATTATTTGGATGAGGGAACAAAATGTAACATCTCAAAGTTTTGCGGCCGACACCAAGTTGGGTGGGATGGTGAACTGTGACGAGGATGCAGGGATCCTGCAGCAAGATCTGGACAGGTTGGGCGGGTGGGCAAGCCAATGGCAGATGCAGTATAATTTGGATAAGTGTGAGGTTATTCACTTTGAAAGCAAAAACAGGAAGGCAGATTACTACCCGAATGGCTGTAAATTGGCAGAGGGGAGTGTGCAGCGGGACCTGGGTGTCCTTGTGCATCAGTCGCTGAAGGTAAGCGCGCAGGTGCAGCAGGCGGTAAAGAAGGCTAATGGTATGTTGGCCTTCATTGCAAGAGGTTTAGAGTATAGAAGCAGGGATGTGTTGCTGCAGTTGTACAGGGCCTTGGTGAGGCCACACCTGGAGTATTTTGTGCAATTTTGGTCTCCTTCTCTGAGGAAGGATGTTCTTGCTCTCGAGGGAGTGCAGCGAAGGTTTACCCGACTGATTCCAGGGATGGCGGGGCTGTCAGAGGAGGAGAGATTGACCAGGTCGGGATTGTTGTCGCTGGAGTTCAGAAGAACAAGGGGGGAATCTCATAGAGACTTATAAAATTCTTTTTGTAAATAAATTTCGAGTACCCAATTAATTTTTTCCAATTGAGGGGCAATTTAGCGCGGCCGATCCACCTACTCTGCACATCTGTGGGTTGTGGAGGTGAGACCCACGCAGACACGGGGAGAATGTGCAAACTCCACACGGACAGTGACCCAGAGCCGGGATCGAACCTGGGTCCTCAGCGCCGTGAGGCAACAGTGCTAACCCACTGTGCCCTATAAAATTCTAACGGACAAGACAGGGTAGATGCAGGAAGAATGTTCCCAATGATGGGTGTGTCCAGAACCAGGGGTCACAGCCTGAGGATTCTGGGTAAACCATTTTGGACAGAGATAAGGAGACATTTCTTCACACAAAGTGGTGAGCCTGTGGAATTCATTACCACAGGAAGTAGTTGATGCTAAAACATCGAATATATTCAAGAGGCGGCTGGATATGGCACTTGGGGAGAAAGCAGGATTAGGCTATTGAGTTGGATGATCAGCCATGATGGTGATGAATGGCGGAGCGGGCTCGAAGGGCCAAAAGGCCTCCTCCTGCTCCTATCCTCTATGTCGATGCACGATCAATTGCACAGAGACAAGAGTGGAATACAACTGAGGCTTTATTGCTCTAAGATGTGTGGCCTCCCACAGCAGCTGGCAAAATGGCTGCTGTACGGAGGACACACATATTTATACTCCGCCTACTGGGCGGAGCCAGCAGGCAGGGACTACCGCTGTACCTGTAGTACAGGGTCTTACCACACATATCCTAATATATGTACAACTGGTTTACCACATATGTTTCCACAGCCCTCTAGCAGTTGGTAATTCCTAAGATTCACAATCCTCTGTGTAAAGGGAGTGCCCCTTCATATTGTCCCTCAATTTATTAATTGCCCTAATGGTTTGCTCAAAGGACTACACACAAGTTGTTGTTCTATCTGAGTTCTCTCGCTGTGAAGACCTGCCTTCCCTGAACTTGTGGGATTATCTTGTTAATTTTAATCATCAGTTTACCTAACTCCCTCATGGGGCCTCCACCGTCTCCGACTCTTCCACGTGGAGGTTTGGATCAATTTTCGGCCACGCAAAGGCCATGGATATACAGAACATACAGTGCAGAAGGAGGCCATTCGGCCCATCGAGTCTGCATCGTCCCACTTAAGCCCTCACTTTCCACCCTATCCCTGTAGCCCAATAACCCCTCCTAACATAGAACATAGAACATAGAACAGTACAGCACAGAACAGGCCCTTCGGCCCTCGATGTTGTGCCGAGCAATTATCACCCTCCTCAAACCCACATATCCACCCTATACCCAACAACCCCCCCCCTTAACCTTACTTTTATTAGGACACTACGGGCAATTTATCACGGCCAATCCACCTAACCCGCACATCTTTGGACTGTGGGAGGAAACCGGAGCACCCGGAGGAAACCCACGCACACAGGGGGAGGACGTGCAGACTCCACACAGACAGTGACCCAGCCGGGAATCGAACCTGGGACCCTGGAACTGTGAAGCATTTATGCTAACCACCATGCTACCGTGCTGCCCCGAAATGTTACTAAAATGTTATTTCTGCTCAGTACTTTTTGGCCATATTTTCACATTTTTGCATTAAAAAAAATGGTTTCAGCCCTACCACCCCTGTTCCCGACCAGTTTGCAGATGGCCAACTTCAGTTATCTCCCATCAGCCCCGTGAAAATAGTTGACCAGAATCCTGTGTGTGGCTGTGAGAATGTGAATGTGTGTGTGTGTGAGTGCGTGTATGTGAGTGTGGTGTGTCATGTATCTGGGATGTGTGTGTGTGTGTGTGTGTATACGCAACCTTTTGTTTTGGTCACTCAGGGCAATTTATCACGTCCAATCCACCTAACCTGCACGTGTTTGGACTGTGGGAGGAAACCGGGGCACCCGGAGGAAACCCACGCAGACACGGGGAGGACGTGCAGCCTCCGCACAGACAGTGACCCAGCGGGGAATTGAACCTGGGACCCTGGAGCTGTGAAGCCACAGTGCTAACCACTTGTGCTGCCCGTGTGTGAATGAACACTCAAGAGCGGAGAGAGAACCACAAGGAGGCACGGGGAATGGTCATGTTCCATTTGGCCCTTTATTGAAATGGCGGTTTCGAGACATTTGGGGGGGGGGGTTTACAGGGCGGGAGGTCTCGCCGGTACTGACGGAAGGCTCAGTCGCAATCTGACCCACTGATCGCCTGAGCGAACCCAGCCTCCGCTTCGCCTGCTCACAGCTCCGAGCGATCGTCGAGGTCTTCACACTCTGCAGGGACCGCGCGAGTGAATACGTCCATTCCAACCCTGTATCACACACCGAGACAGAGAGAGAGAGACAAACCATTGAGAAGAAATGGACAGATATGGTTCACATTCCTGTTCCAGGGTTCAATATTTCATCAATATTTTGGAGACGCACAGATCAGACATTGTAATCTTACTCCCCCGAACCATAATTTTAAAAGATTCCATCATCAAACACTCCCAGGACAGAGACAGCACGGGGTTAGATACAGAGTAAAGCACCCTCTACACTGTCCCCCATCAAACACTCCCAGGACAGGTACAGCACAGGGTTAGATACAGAGTAAAGCACCCTCTACACTGTCCCCATCAAACACTCCCAGGACAGGTACAGCACGGGGTTAGATACAGAGTAAAGCTCCCTCTACACTGTCCCCCATCAAACACTCCCAGGACAGGTACAGCACAGGGTTAGATACAGAGTAAAGCTCCCTCTACACTGTCCCCCATCAAACACTCCCAGGACAGGGACAGCACGGGGTTAGATACAGAGTAAAGCTCCCTCTACACTGTCCCCATCAAACACTCCCAGGGCAGGTACAGCACGGGGTTAGATACAGAGTAAAGCTCCCTCTACACTGTCCCCATCAAACACTCCCAGGACAGGTACAGCACGGGGTTAGATACAGAGTAAAGCTCCCTCTACACTGTCCCCATCAAACACTCCCAGGACAGGTACAGCACGGGGTTAGATACAGAGTAAATCTCCCTCTACACTGTCCCCATCAAACACTCCCAGGACAGGTACAGCACGGGGTTAGATACAGAGTAAAGCTCCCTCTACACTGTCCCCATCAAACACTCCCAGGGCAGGTACAGCACGGGGTTAGATACAGAGTAAAGCTCCCTCTACACTGTCCCCATCAAACGCTCTCAGGACAGGTACAGCACGGGGTTAGATACAGAGTAAAGCTCCTTCTACACTGTACCCATCAAACACTCCCAGGACAGGTACAGCACGGGGTTAGATACAGAGTAAAGCTCCCTCTACACTGTCCCCATCAAACACTCCCAGGACAGGTACAGCACGGGGTTAGATACAGAGTAAAGCTCCCTCTACACTGTCCCCATCAAACACTCCCAGGACAGGTACAGCACGGGGTTAGATACAGAGTAAAGCTCCCTCTACACTGTCCCCATCAAACACTCCCAGGACAGGTACAGCACGGGGTTAGATACAGAGTAAAGCTCCCTCTACACTGTCCCCATCAAACACTCCCAGGACAGGTACAGCATGGGGTTAGATACAGAGTAAAGCTCCCTCTACACTGTCCCCATCAAACACTCCCAGGACAGGTACAGCACGGGGTTAGATACAGAATAAAGCTCCCTCTACACTGTCCCCATCAAACACTCCCAGGACAGGTACAGCACGGGGCTAGATACAGAGTAAAGCTCCCTCTACACTGTCCCCATCAAACACTCCCAGGACAGGTACAGCACGGGGTTAGATACAGAGTAAAGCTCCCTCTACACTGTCCCCATCAAACACTCTCAGGACAGGTACAGCACGGGGTTAGATACAGAGTAAAGCTCCCTCTACACTGTCCCCATCAAACACTCCCAGGACAGGTACAGCACGGGGTTAGATACAGAGTAAAGCTCCCTCTACACTGTCCCCATCAAACACTCCCAGGACAGGTACAGCACGGGGTTAGATACAGAGTAAAGCTCCCTCTACACTGTCCCCATCAAACACTCCCAGGACAGGTACAGCACGGGGTTAGATACAGAGTAAAGCTCCCTCTACACTGTCCCCATCAAACACTCCCAGGACAGGTACAGCACGGGGTTAGATACAGAGTAAAGCTCCCTCTACACTGTCCCCATCAAACACTCCCAGGACAGGTACAGCACGGGGTTAGATACAGAGTAAAGCTCCCTCTACACAGTCCCCATCAAACACTCCCAGGACAGGGACAGCACGGGGTTAGATACAGAGTAAAGCTCCCTCTACACTGTCCCCATCAAACACTCCCTCAGTCTGAAGCCTGATTCTAAAGGCCGTGCAGCACTCCCTCAGTCTGAAGCCTGATTCTAAAGGCCGTGCAGCACTCCCTCAGTCTGAAGCCTGATTCTAAAGGCCGTGCAGCACTCCCTCAGTCTGAAGCCTGATTCTAAAGGCCGTGCAGCACTCCCTCAGTACTGCCCTGACGCATCAGCCTTCAATTTGTCGTTGCGACTTGTGCTGTGCGCCAGTTGAGGAGCGGGGAGGGGTTCACGGGTGGAGGGTTCGGCCAACGGAGTGACGGCGGACAGGCGATCGGGGCCTGACCACGTCTCAGTAGCCAAATCAAACCTTCCCCTTGTCTCAAAACCGCGGCCGGCCGCCCTCTTAGCTTCTCGACACCCGTGGTATCGAGTTGACAACGCGAGCTGTGGGAACAATGCCCTCCTTACAAGGTGGCGTCCCAGTTGTCGTTTGCAGCTGGGTCGTGTTCTCGGAGTAACCACATGGTCTTCAGCTGTTCTTTGCCTCCGCCGTTGTAGTACTGCCCAGCCCAAACTGTGACGCTGTCTGCAGGTGCTGAGGGAGGAAATTAGAAACAGCACGATTGTTAGGAGGACGTGCAGCTCTGGGCCTCGCGCAGATCAAACCAAACACTGGGGGTTCCTGACTGGGGGATATCAATTGGGAAGCAGAGACGGTGACGTGAATTCACATCGCACCTCGGTTCCACCACACCTGGATTTCCCGTATACGCTCCGGTCGCCAGGTTATAAAAGGCATCGGTCCATCGTCTCTGCATCAGCCCTCGGAAAGAAGGGGTCTTAAGGTAGCTTGATCCCAATCTCCCGCCCTATCCCCATAACCCCAATTTAGACAATTTAGCACGGCCAATCCACCTAACCTGTACATCTTTGGACACTAAGGGCCAATTTAGCACGGCCAATCCACCTAACCTGCACATCTTTGGACACTAAGGGGCAATTTATCACGTCCAATCCACCTAACCTGCACGTGTTTGGACTGTGGGAGGAAACCGGGGCACCCGGAGGAAACCCACGCAGACACGGGGAGGACGTGCAGCCTCCGCACAGACAGTGACCCAGCGGGGAATTGAACCTGGGACCCTGGAGCTGTGAAGCCACAGTGCTAACCACTTGTGCTGCCCGTGTGTGAATGAACACTCAAGAGCGGAGAGAGAACCACAAGGAGGCACGGGGAATGGTCATGTTCCATTTGGCCCTTTATTGAAATGGCGGTTTCGAGACATTTGGGGGGGGGGGTTTACAGGGCGGGAGGTCTCGCCGGTACTGACGGAAGGCTCAGTCGCAATCTGACCCACTGATCGCCTGAGCGAACCCAGCCTCCGCTTCGCCTGCTCACAGCTCCGAGCGATCGTCGAGGTCTTCACACTCTGCAGGGACCGCGCGAGTGAATACGTCCATTCCAACCCTGTATCACACACCGAGACAGAGAGAGAGAGACAAACCATTGAGAAGAAATGGACAGATATGGTTCACATTCCTGTTCCAGGGTTCAATATTTCATCAATATTTTGGAGACGCACAGATCAGACATTGTAATCTTACTCCCCCGAACCATAATTTTAAAAGATTCCATCATCAAACACTCCCAGGACAGAGACAGCACGGGGTTAGATACAGAGTAAAGCACCCTCTACACTGTCCCCCATCAAACACTCCCAGGACAGGTACAGCACAGGGTTAGATACAGAGTAAAGCACCCTCTACACTGTCCCCATCAAACACTCCCAGGACAGGTACAGCACGGGGTTAGATACAGAGTAAAGCTCCCTCTACACTGTCCCCCATCAAACACTCCCAGGACAGGTACAGCACAGGGTTAGATACAGAGTAAAGCTCCCTCTACACTGTCCCCCATCAAACACTCCCAGGACAGGGACAGCACGGGGTTAGATACAGAGTAAAGCTCCCTCTACACTGTCCCCATCAAACACTCCCAGGGCAGGTACAGCACGGGGTTAGATACAGAGTAAAGCTCCCTCTACACTGTCCCCATCAAACACTCCCAGGACAGGTACAGCACGGGGTTAGATACAGAGTAAAGCTCCCTCTACACTGTCCCCATCAAACACTCCCAGGACAGGTACAGCACGGGGTTAGATACAGAGTAAATCTCCCTCTACACTGTCCCCATCAAACACTCCCAGGACAGGTACAGCACGGGGTTAGATACAGAGTAAAGCTCCCTCTACACTGTCCCCATCAAACACTCCCAGGGCAGGTACAGCACGGGGTTAGATACAGAGTAAAGCTCCCTCTACACTGTCCCCATCAAACACTCCCAGGACAGGTACAGCACGGGGTTAGATACAGAGTAAAGCTCCCTCTACACTGTCCCCATCAAACACTCCCAGGACAGGTACAGCACGGGGTTAGATACAGAGTAAAGCTCCCTCTACACTGTCCCCATCAAACACTCCCAGGACAGGTACAGCACGGGGTTAGATACAGAGTAAAGCTCCCTCTACACTGTCCCCATCAAACACTCCCAGGACAGGTACAGCACGGGGTTAGATACAGAGTAAAGCTCCCTCTACACTGTCCCCATCAAACACTCCCAGGACAGGTACAGCACGGGGTTAGATACAGAGTAAAGCTCCCTCTACACTGTCCCCATCAAACACTCCCAGGACAGGTACAGCATGGGGTTAGATACAGAGTAAAGCTCCCTCTACACTGTCCCCATCAAACACTCCCAGGACAGGTACAGCACGGGGTTAGATACAGAATAAAGCTCCCTCTACACTGTCCCCATCAAACACTCCCAGGACAGGTACAGCACGGGGCTAGATACAGAGTAAAGCTCCCTCTACACTGTCCCCATCAAACACTCCCAGGACAGGTACAGCACGGGGTTAGATACAGAGTAAAGCTCCCTCTACACTGTCCCCATCAAACACTCTCAGGACAGGTACAGCACGGGGTTAGATACAGAGTAAAGCTCCCTCTACACTGTCCCCATCAAACACTCCCAGGACAGGTACAGCACGGGGTTAGATACAGAGTAAAGCTCCCTCTACACTGTCCCCATCAAACACTCCCAGGACAGGTACAGCACGGGGTTAGATACAGAGTAAAGCTCCCTCTACACTGTCCCCATCAAACACTCCCAGGACAGGTACAGCACGGGGTTAGATACAGAGTAAAGCTCCCTCTACACTGTCCCCATCAAACACTCCCAGGACAGGTACAGCACGGGGTTAGATACAGAGTAAAGCTCCCTCTACACTGTCCCCATCAAACACTCCCAGGACAGGTACAGCACGGGGTTAGATACAGAGTAAAGCTCCCTCTACACAGTCCCCATCAAACACTCCCAGGACAGGGACAGCACGGGGTTAGATACAGAGTAAAGCTCCCTCTACACTGTCCCCATCAAACACTCCCTCAGTCTGAAGCCTGATTCTAAAGGCCGTGCAGCACTCCCTCAGTCTGAAGCCTGATTCTAAAGGCCGTGCAGCACTCCCTCAGTCTGAAGCCTGATTCTAAAGGCCGTGCAGCACTCCCTCAGTCTGAAGCCTGATTCTAAAGGCCGTGCAGCACTCCCTCAGTACTGCCCTGACGCATCAGCCTTCAATTTGTCGTTGCGACTTGTGCTGTGCGCCAGTTGAGGAGCGGGGAGGGGTTCACGGGTGGAGGGTTCGGCCAACGGAGTGACGGCGGACAGGCGATCGGGGCCTGACCACGTCTCAGTAGCCAAATCAAACCTTCCCCTTGTCTCAAAACCGCGGCCGGCCGCCCTCTTAGCTTCTCGACACCCGTGGTATCGAGTTGACAACGCGAGCTGTGGGAACAATGCCCTCCTTACAAGGTGGCGTCCCAGTTGTCGTTTGCAGCTGGGTCGTGTTCTCGGAGTAACCACATGGTCTTCAGCTGTTCTTTGCCTCCGCCGTTGTAGTACTGCCCAGCCCAAACTGTGACGCTGTCTGCAGGTGCTGAGGGAGGAAATTAGAAACAGCACGATTGTTAGGAGGACGTGCAGCTCTGGGCCTCGCGCAGATCAAACCAAACACTGGGGGTTCCTGACTGGGGGATATCAATTGGGAAGCAGAGACGGTGACGTGAATTCACATCGCACCTCGGTTCCACCACACCTGGATTTCCCGTATACGCTCCGGTCGCCAGGTTATAAAAGGCATCGGTCCATCGTCTCTGCATCAGCCCTCGGAAAGAAGGGGTCTTAAGGTAGCTTGATCCCAATCTCCCGCCCTATCCCCATAACCCCAATTTAGACAATTTAGCACGGCCAATCCACCTAACCTGTACATCTTTGGACACTAAGGGCCAATTTAGCACGGCCAATCCACCTAACCTGCACATCTTTGGACACTAAGGGGCAATTTAGCACGGCCAATCCACCTAACCTGTACATCTTTGGACACTAAGGGGCAATTTAGCACGGCCAATCCACCTAACCTGCACATCTTTGGGCACTGAGGGACAATTTAGCACGGCCAAGCCACCTAACCTGCACATCTTTGGACACTAAGGGGGCAATTTAGCACAGCCAATCCACCTAACCTGTACATCTTTGGACACTAAGGGGCAATTTAGCATGGCCAATCCACCTAACCTGCACATCTTTGGACACTAAGGGGGCAATTTAGCACAGCCAATCCACCTAACCTGCACATCTTTGGACACTAAGGGGGCAATTTAGCACGGCCAATCCACCTAACCTGCACATCTTTGGACACTAAGGGGGCAATTTAGCACAGCCAATCCACCTAACCTGCACATCTTTGGGCACTAAGGGACAATTTAGCACGGCCAATCCACCTAACCTGCACATCTTTGGGCACTGAGGGACAATTTAGCACGGCCAATCCACCTAACCTGCACATCTTTGGACACTCAGGGTCAATTTAGCACGGCCAATCCACCAGGAGCTGGTTTAGCTCACTGGGTTAAATCGCTGGCTTTTAAAGCAGACCCAGGCAGGCCAGCAGCACGGTTCGATTCCCGTACCAGCCTCCCCGGACAGGCGCCGGAATGTGGCGACTAGGGGGCTTTTCACAGTAACTTCATTGAAGCCTGCTCGTGACAATAAGTGATTTTCATTTCATTTCATCTTTGGACACTAAGGGGCAATTTAGCACGGCAAATCCACCTAACCTGCACATCTTGGGACTGTGGGAGGAAACCGGAGCACCCGGAGCAAACCCACGCAGACACGGGGAGAACGTGCAGACTCCGCACAGTCACCTGAGGCTGGAATTGAGCCCTGGTCCCTGGCGCCGTGAGGCAGCGGTGCTAACCACTGTGCCACCGTGTAGCCCACTATTCACCCGGTAATTTTTTACCGAGAGTAGCGAAGAATGTGGGACTCGCTCCCACAGGGAGTGGGGGGGAATGTGGGACTCGCTCCCACAGGGAGTGGGGGGGGAATGTGGGACTCGCTCCCACGGGGAGTGGGGGAGAATGTGGGACTCGCTCCCACAGGGAGTGGGGGAGAATGTGGGACTCGCTCCCACGGGGAGTGGGGGAGAATGTGGGACTCGCTCCCACAGGGAGTGGGGGGAGAATGTGGGACTCGCTCCCACAGGGAGTGGGGAGAATGTGGGACTCACTCCCACAGGGAGTGGGGGGAGAATGTGGGACTCGCTCCCACAGGGAGTGGGGGAGAATGTGGGACTCGCTCCCACAGGGAGTGGGGAGAATGTGGGACTCGCTCCCACGGGGAGTGGGGAGAACGTGGGATTCGCTCCCACAGGGAGTGGGGAGAATGTGGAACTCGCTCCCACGGGGAGTGGGGGGAATGTGGGACTCGCTCCCACGGGGAGTGGGGGAGAATGTGGGACTCGATCCCACGGGGAGTGGGGGAGAATGTGGGACTCGCTCCCACAGGGAGTGGGGGAGAATGTGGGACTGGCTCCCACGGGGAGTGGGGGAGAATGAAAAATGAAATGAAAATGGCTTATTGTCACGAGTAGGCTTCAATGAAGTTACTGTGAAAAGCCCCTAGTCGCCACATTCCGGCGCCTGTCCGGGGAGGCTGGTAAGGGAATCGAACCGTGCTGCTGGCCTGCTTGGTCTGGTTTAAAAGCCAGCGATTTAGCTCAGTGAGCTAAACCAGCCCCTTTGTGGGCCCCAGAATGTGGGACTCGCTCCCACAGGGGGTGGGGGGAGAATGTGGGACTCGCTCCACAGGGGGTGGGGGGAGAATGTGGGACTCGCTCCCACGGGGAGTGAGGGAGAATGTGGGACTCGCTCTCACAAGGGATGGGGGGGGGGGGGAGAATGTGGGACTCGCTCCCACAGGGAGTGGGGGAGAATGTGGGACTCACTCCCACAGGGAGTGGGGAGAATGTGGAACTCGCTCCCACAGGGAGTGGGGGAGAATGTGGGACTCGCTCCCACAGGGAGTGGGGAGAATGTGGAACTCACTTCCACAGGGAGTGGTTAGAATTTTTGAACTCGCTCCCACAGGGAGTGGGGGAGAATGTGGGACTCGCTCCCACGGGGAGTGGGGAGAATGTGGGACTCGCTCCCACGGGGAGTGGGGGGAGAATGTGGGACTCGCTCCCACGGGGAGTGGGGAGAATGTGGGACTCGCTCCCACGGGGAGTGGGGAGAACGTGGGATTCGCTCCCACAGGGAGTGGGGAGAATGTGGAACTCGCTCCCACGGGGAGTGGGGGAGAATGTGGGACTCGATCCCACGGGGAGTGGGGGAGAATGTGGGACTCGCTCCCACAGGGAGTGGGGGAGAATGTGGGACTCGCTCCCACAGGGAGTGGGGAGAATGTGGGACTCGCTCCCACAGGGAGTGGGGGAGAATGTGGGACTGGCTCCCACGGGGAGTGGGGGAGAATGAAAAATGAAATGAAAATGGCTTATTGTCACGAGTAGGCTTCAATGAAGTTACTGTGAAAAGCCCCTAGTCGCCACATTCCGGCGCCTGTCCGGGGAGGCTGGTAAGGGAATCGAACCGTGCTGCTGGCCTGCTTGGTCTGGTTTAAAAGCCAGCGATTTAGCTCAGTGAGCTAAACCAGCCCCTTTGTGGGCCCCAGAATGTGGGACTCGCTCCCACAGGGGGTGGGGGAAGAATGTGGGACTCGCTCCACAGGGGGTGGGGGGAGAATGTGGGACTCGCTCCCACGGGGAGTGAGGGAGAATGTGGGACTCGCTCTCACAAGGGGTGGGGGGGGGGGGGAGAATGTGGGACTCGCTCCCACAGGGAGTGGGGGAGAATGTGGGACTCACTCCCACAGGGAGTGGGGAGAATGTGGAACTCGCTCCCACAGGGAGTGGGGGAGAATGTGGGACTCGCTCCCACGGGGAGTGGGGAGAATGTGGAACTCGCTCCCACAGGGAGTGGGGGAGAATGTGAGACTCGCTCCCACAGGGAGTGGGGAGAATGTGGAACTCACTTCCACAGGGAGTGGTTAGAATTTTTGAACTCGCTCCCACAGGGAGTGGGGGAGAATGTGGGACTCGCTCCCACGGGGAGTGGGGAGAATGTGGGACTCGCTCCCACGGGGAGTGGGGGGAGAATGTGGGACTCGCTCCCACGGGGAGTGGGGGAGAATGTGGGACTCGCTCCCACGGGGAGTGGGGGAGAATGTGGGACTCGCTCCCACGGGGAGTGGGGGAGAATGTGGGACTCGCTCCCACGGGGAGTGGGGGAGAATGTGGAACTTGCTCCCACGGGGAGTGGGGGAGAATGTGGAACTCGCTCCCACAGAGAGTGGGGGGAGAATGTGGGACTCGCTCCCACAGGGAGTGGGGGAGAATGTGGGACTCGCTCCCACAGGGAGTGGGGGAGAATGTGGGACTCGCTCCCACAGGGAGTGGGGGAGAATGTGGGACTGGCTCCCACAGGGAGTGGGGGAGAATGTGGGACTCGTTCCCACAGGGAGTGGGGGAGAATGTGGGACTCGTTCCCACAGGGAGTGGGGGAGAATGTGGGACTCGCTCCCACAGAGAGTGGGGGAGAATGTGGAACTCGCTCCCACGGGGTGTGGGGGAGAATGTGGGACTCGCTCCCACAGGGAGTGGGGGAGAATGTGGGACTCGCTCCCACAGGGAGTGGGGGAGAATGTGGGACTCGCTCCCACGGGGAGTGGGGGAGAATGTGGGACTCGCTCCCACAGGGAGTGGGGGAGAATGTGGGACTCGCTCCCACAGGGAGTGGGGGAGAATGTGGAACTCGCTCCCACAGGGAGTGGGGGAGAATGTGGGACTCGCTCCCACAGGGAGATAGAGGAATAGAAGGTCCTGGAGATGGGGGTGAGTCACTGTGCTCCCACTGGAGGAGAGGTTGGTGAAACGACCAGAGGGAAAGTTGGAAGGGGAGTGAGCCGGGGAGAGTTTGGAATGGCAGCAATCAGGAACACAGCCCTTCCGTTAAATAAATACTTTGCATTACCAGTGGCCCACTTCACCACAAACCCAAAGGTTGGTTGGGTGATATCCTGCTGGTATCCAACAATGTCTCCTCGTGCAACCTCTCCACTCGCTGACACTTTCGACTTGTAGCGACCAGTGATAAAGCCAGAGTCGTTCACTGTGATCCGCATGTGAGACCCGAGCTTGTTCGTCCAATATCCAGCCAGCGACGCTTTCTGACAGAGAGACCACATTGTTAGCCACCATTAACTCGGCCGAGATAAAGGACGATCGTGCGTTTGTAGAGCGCCTTCCGTGATCTCGGAGCCGCGCCCCCAAAAGTGCCTCGGAACCCCAGACGTACCTGCCTCAGAGAGCATCATGGGAAAACGCGGCAGCCCGTCTCCGCACAGCCAACTCCCACTAAAGGTCACGATGACCAGTTCTGAGCAAAGGGTCAGACCTGCTCGAGCAGCATATCCCGTGTAGTCTGACGCCATGTTCCCGCAGATACTTTATTCCCTGTTCAAACCTCCCATCACCTGGTGACCCTCGATCAGGTTGACGGTCAGGCTGCACCTGAATGTGTCGGCTCAACTTAACAGAGTCACCAACTCGGGTAGATTTTCCTTCTTGTGTACCATATTGGGCCATATTGTTGGAGAGGACAGTGTGAGACTGGTAAGCTCGAGGAGATACTTGTTAGGAAGGAAGATGTGTTGGGCATTTTGAAAAAACTTGAGGATAGACAAGTCCCCCGGGCCTGACGGGATATATCCAAGGATTCTATGGGAAGCAAGAAATGAAATTGCAGAGCTGTTGGCAATGATCTTTTCGTCCTCGCTGTCAACAGGGGTGGTACCAGAGGATTGGAGAGTGGCGAATGTCGTGCCCCTATTCAAAAAAGGGAATAGGGATAACCCTGGGAATTACAGGCCAGTTAGTCTTACTTCGGTGGTCGGCAAAGTAATGGAAAGGGTACTGAGGGATAGGATTTCTGAGCATCTGGAAAGGCACTGCTTGATTAGGGATGGTCAGCACGGATTTGTGAGGGGTAGGTCTTGCCTCACAAGTCTTATTGACTTCTTTGAGGAGGTGACCAAGCATGTGGATGAAGGTAAAGCAGTGGATGTAGTGTACATGGATTTTAGTAAGGCATTTGATAAGGTTCCCCATGGTAAGCTTATGCAGAAAGTAAGGAGGCATGGGATAGTGGGAAATTTGGCCAGTTGGATAACAAACTGGCTAACCGATAGAAGACAGAGAGTGGTGGTGGATGGTAAATATTCAGCCTGGAGCCCAGTTATCAGTGGCGTACCACAGGGATCAGTTCTGGGTCCTCTGCTGTTTGTGATTTTCATTAATGACTTGGATGAGGGAGTTGAAGGGCAAGTCAGTGAATTTGCAGATGATACGAAGATTGGTGGAGTTGTGGATAGTGAGGAGGGCTGTTGTCAGCTTCAATGAGACATAGATAGAATGCAGAGCTGGGCTGAGAAGTGGCAGATGGAGTTTAACCCTGACAAGTGTGAGGTTGTCCATTTTGGAAGGACAAATATGAATGCGGAATACAGGGTTAACGGTAGGGTTCTTGGCAATGTGGAGGAGCAGAGAGATCTTTGGGTTTATGTTCATCGATCTTTGAAAGTTGCCACTCAAGAGGATAGAGCTGTGAAGAAGGCCTATGGTGTGCTAGCGTTCATTAGCAGAGGGATTGAATTTAAGAGCTGTGAGGTGATGATGCAGCTGTACAAAACCTTGGTCAGGCCACATTTGGAGTACTGTGTGCAGTTCTGGTCGCCTCATTTTAGGAAGGATGTGGAAGCTTTGGAAAAGGAGATTTACCAGGATGTTGCCTGGAATGGAGAGTAGGTCTTACGAGGAAAGGTTGAGGGTGCTAGGCCTTTTCTCATCAGAACGGAGAAGGATGAGGGGCGGCTTGATAGAGGTTTATAAGATGATCAGGGGAATAGATAGAGTAGACAGTCAGAGACTTTTCCCCCGGGTGGAACAAACCATTACAAGGGGACATAAATTTAAGGTGAATGGTGGAAGATATAGGGGGGATGTCAGAGGTAGGTTCTTTACCCAGAGAGTAGTGGGGGCATGGAATGCACTGCCTGTGGAAGTAGTTGAGTCGGAAACATTAGGGACCTTCAAGCGTCTATTGGATAGGTACATGGATTACGGGAGAATAATGAAGTGTAGATTAATTTGTTCTTAAGGGCAGCACGGTAGCATTGTGGATAGCACAATTGCTTCACAGCTCCAGGGCCCCAGGTTCGATTCCCGGCTGGGTCACTGTCTGTGCGGAGTCTGCACATCCTCCCCGTGTGTGCGTGGGTTTCCTTCGGGTGCTCCGGTTTCCTCCCACAGTCCAAAGATGTGCAGGTTGGGTGGATTGGCCGTGATAAATTGCCCTTCGTGTCCAAAATTGCCCTTAGTGTTGGGTGGATTGGCCGTGATAAATTGCCCTTCGTGTCCAAAATTGCCCTTAGTGTTGGGTGGGGTTACTGGGTTATGGGGATAGGGTGGAGGTGTTGACCTTGGGTAGGGTGCTCTTTCCAAGAGCCGGTGCAGACTCGATGGGCCGAATGGCCTCCTTCTGCACTGTAAATTCTATGATAATCTATGATTAATCTAGGATAAAGGTTCGGCACAACATCGAGGGCCGAAGGGCTGAATTGTTCTGTATTCTATGTTCTTTGTCTTAAGCCAGGGGCACCTTGGCCGGGATTTAAGCTCTCTGTGTTGGCAAATCAGGGGGACTTCCATGTCTATGTAACGTCTCTACCGCCCCCCCCCCCCCCCCCCCCCCCCCCCCCGCACGTCGTGTCTAACCCCGGGATCACAGGACAGTGATCAGGAATCCTGTCCGATTCACCCTCTCTCTCTCTCTCTAACCCAGGGATCACAGGACAGTGATCAGGAATCCTGTCCGATTCACTCTCTCTCTCTCTCTCTAACCAAGGGATCACAGCACAGTGATCAGGAATCCTGTCCGATTCTCCCTCTCTCTCTCTCTCTCTAACCCAGGGATCACAGGACAGTGATCAGGAATCCTGTCTGATTCACCCTCTCCCTCTCTCTCTAACCCAGGGATCACAGGACAGTGATCAGGAATCCTGTCCGATTCACCCTCTCTCTCTCTCTCTAACCCAGGGATCACAGGACAGTGATCAGGAATCCTGTCCGATTCTCCCTCTCTCTCTCTCTCTCTAACCCAGGGATCACAGGACAGTGATCAGGAATCCTGTCCGATTCACCCTCTCCCTCTCTCTCTAACCCAGGGATCACAGTAAGAAGTCTTACAACACCAGGTTAAAGTCCAACAGGTTTGTTTCAAACACGAGCTTTCGGAGCACGGCTCCTTCTTCAGGTGAACCTTCATTCACCTGAAGAAGGAGCCGTGCTCCGAAAGCTCGTGTTTTAAACAAACCTGTTGGACTTTAACCTGGTGTTGTAAGACTTCTTACTGTGCTCACCCCAGTCCAACGCCGGCATCTCCACATCAGGGATCACAGGACAGTGATCAGGAATCCTGTCCGATTCACCCTCTCTCCCTCTCCCTCTCTAACCCAGGGATCACAGGACAGTGATCAGGAATCCTGTCCGGTTCACTCTCTCTCTCTCAATCCCAGGGATCACAGGACAGTGATCAGGAATCCTGTCCGATTCACCCTCTCTCTCTCTCTCTAACCCAGGGATCACAGGACAGTGATCAGGAATCCTGTCCGATTCACCCTCTCTCTCTCTCTAACCCAGGGATCACAGGACAGTGATCAGGAATCCTGTCCGATTCACCCTCTCCCTCTCTCTCTCTAACCCAGGGATCACAGGACAGTGATCAGGAATCCTGTCCGATTCACTCTCTCTCTCTCTCTCTAACCCAGGGATCACAGGACAGTGATCAGGAATCCTGTCCGATTCACCCTCTCTCTCTCTCTCTCTAACCCAGGGATCACAGGACAGTGATCAGGAATCCTGTCCGATTCACTCTCTCCCTCTCTCTCTCTAACCCAGGGATCACAGGACAGTGATCAGGGATCCTGTCCGATTCACCCTCTCCCTCTCTCTAACCCAGGGATCACAGGACAGTGATCAGGAATCCTGTCCGATTCACCCTCTCCCTCTCTCTCTAACCCAGGGATCACAGGACAGTGATCAGGAATCCTGTCCGATTCACCCTCTCTCTCTCTCTCTAACCCAGGGATCACAGGACAGTGATCAGGAATCCTGTCCGATTCACCCTCTCTCCCTCTCTCTCTCTAACCCAGGGATCACAGGACAGTGATCAGGAATCCTGTCCGATTCACCCTCTCCCTCTCTCTCTCTAACCCAGGGATCACAGGACAGTGATCAGGAATCCTGTCCGATTCACTCTCTCTCTCTCTCTCTAACCCAGGGATCACAGGACAGTGATCAGGAATCCTGTCCGATTCACCCTCTCTCTCTCTCTCTCTAACCCAGGGATCACAGGACAGTGATCAGGAATCCTGTCCGATTCACTCTCTCCCTCTCTCTCTCTAACCCAGGGATCACAGGACAGTGATCAGGGATCCTGTCCGATTCACCCTCTCCCTCTCTCTAACCCAGGGATCACAGGACAGTGATCAGGAATCCTGTCCGATTCACCCTCTCCCTCTCTCTCTAACCCAGGGATCACAGGACAGTGATCAGGAATCCTGTCCGATTCACCCCTCTCTCTCTCTCTCTAACCCAGGGATCACAGGACAGTGATCAGGAATCCTGTCCGATTCACCCTCTCCCTCTCTCTCTAACCCAGGGATCACAGGACAGTGATCAGGAATCCTGTCCGATTCACCCTCTCTCCCTCTCTCTAACCCAGGGATCACAGGACAGTGATCAGGAATCCTGTCCGATTCACCCTCTCTCCCTCTCTCTCTCTAACCCAGGGATCACAGGACAGTGATCAGGAATCCTGTCCGATTCACCCTCTCTCTCTCTCTAACCCAGGGATCACAGCACTGTGATCAGGACCACAAGACCATCAGCTGCAAGTAGGCCATTCGGCCCATCGAGTCTGCGTTGCCATTCAATCACGGCTGCTCTGATATAATGCTCAACCCCACTTGTCCCGCCTTCTCCCCGTGATCCTTGATTCCCTTGAGCAGGAGCAGGAATCCCGGCCGAATTCTAACCGGCTTACTGTTCCCCCCCCAACCCCCCCCCCCCCCCCAACCCCCCCCCCCCCCCACCCCCCCACCCCCCCGGCCCCATCGTCCGCTTCCCTACAGGGACTAACTCTCCCTGGACTCACCAATCCTGCAGTCGATACGCCGCTGATGGTGCTCAATGATCGCCTGGCCGCCAGCCGCAACATCCCGGCCTGCATGGTGCCAAGCTAGGTGCTGCTCCTCTCACTCTGCTGTCAGGCGTGGTGGTGGGGCTGTGCTTTAAAGAGTCCCGGCTCGAGGTCACGTTGGGCAAAAGGTTGAGTCAGAGTATTTCCAAGAAAGGAACAAACTGCTGAGGACACGCAAAAACAGCCGACTGTTGGCACATACCGGCCTATCCGGTTTAACAGGGAAGATGCATTACCACAGGAAATAGGTGACGCCAAAACTTGGAATATATTCAAGAGGCGGCTGGATGTAGCACTTGGGGAGAATGGGATCTAAGGCTGTGGGGAGAAAGCAGGATTAGGCTATTGAGTTGGATGGTCAGCCATGATGGTGATGAATGGTGGAGCAGGCTCGAAGGGCCAAAAGGCCTCCTCCTGCTCCTATCTTCTATGAATCATGTTCCCTCTTGTGGGAGAGTCCGGGACCACAGGTAACAATCTCCGGGTGAGGGGGCGTCCTGTTTGAGGCAGGGATGAGGAGGAATTTCTTCTCTCACAAGGCAGTGATTGTGTGGAGTTTTTTGTTCCACGGAGAGCTCGAGAGGCTGGGTCCTGGTATTCACGGCCGAGGGAGAGAGAGATCTTCAATCAGTGAGGATTTCGGGGAAGAATGATGGACAGTGGGTTCGAGGATCACCCCGTTAGATCAGTCACGGTCTCATTGGAAAAAATGAATTGGGCATTCTAAATTTGTAAGAAAAAGAAATCATAATAGAAATGTTTTCATTGTCCAATGTGCCCAAACCCCAGAGCCTCACAGCGCCAGGGTCCCGGGTTCGATTCCCGGCTTGGGTCACTGTCTGTGCGGAGTTTGCAGGTTCTCCCCCCGTCTGCGTGGGTTTCCTCCGGGTGCTCCGGTTTCCTCCCACAGTCCAAAGATGCACAGATTAAGTGGATTGGTCGTGCGAAATTGCCCTTCGTGTCCAAGGGTCGGTTAGGGGAGGTTACGGGGTTAGGGTGGGGGAGAGGACCAAGGGAGGGTACTGAGGGAGCTCCACCCTGTTGGAAGGGCATTATTGAAGGAGTGCTGCACTGTCAGAGGGTCAGTACTGAGGGAGTGCTGCACTGTCAGATGGTCAGTACTGAGGGAGTGCTGCACTGTCAGAGGGTCAGTACTGAGGGAGTGCTGCACTGTCAGAGGGTCAGTACTGACAGAGTGCTGCACTGTTAGAGGGTTAGTACTGAGGGAGTGCTGCACTGTCAGAGGGCCAGTACTGAGGGAGTGCTGCACTGTCAGAGGGTCAGTACTGAGGGAGTGCCGCACTGTTAGAGGGTCAGTACTGAGGGAGTGCTGCACTGTCAGAGGGTCAGTACTGAGGGAGTGCTGCACTGTCAGAGGGTCAGTACTGAGGGAGTGCTGCACTGTCAGAGGGTCAGTACTGAGGGAGGGCCGCACTGTCAGAGGGTCAGTACTGAGGGAGTGCCGCACTGTCAGAGGGTCAGTACTGAGGGAGTGCCGCACTGTCAGAGGGTCAGTACTGAGGGAGTGCTGCACTGTCAGAGGGTCAGTACTGAGGGAGTGCTGCACTGTCAGAGGGTCAGTACTGAGGGAGCGCCGCACTGTCAGAGGGTCAGTACTGAGGGAGTGCTGTACTGTCAGAGGGTCAGTACTGAGGGAGTGCTGCACTGTCAGAGGGTCAGTACTGAGGGAGTGCCGCTCTGTCAGAGGGTCAGTACTGAGGGAGCGCCGCACTGTCAGAGGGTCAGTACTGAGGGAGTGCTGCACTGTCAGAGGGTCAGTACTGAGAGAGTGCCGCACTGTCAGAGGGTCAGTACTGAGGGAGTGCTGCACTGTCAGAGGGTCAGTACTGAGGGAGTGCCGCTCTGTCAGAGGGTCAGTACTGAGGGAGTGCCGCTCTGTCAGAGGGTCAGTACTGAGGGAGTGCCGCTCTGTCAGAGGGTCAGTACTGAGGGAGTGCCGCACTGTCAGAGGGTCAGTACTGAGGGAATGCCGCACTGTCAGAGGGTCAGTACTGAGGGAGTGCCGCACTGTCAGAGGGTCAGTACTGAGGGAGTGCCGCACTGTCAGAGGGTCAGTACTGAGGGAGTGCTGCACTGTCAGAGGGTCAGTACTGAGGGAGTGCCGCACTGTCAGAGGGTCAGTACTGAGGGAGTGCTGCACTGTACACGGTCTGCTGTAGCTAACACACACCGGGGATAGGGAAGCTCTTCCAGCAACACGTGTTCCGCGTCAGCAATCAGTCCCATTTACTGTACGGCACAGAACGTTTAATCTCTCTATCTGCTTCAGGGTATATTCGCCACTGAGCTCAGCATTGATTCCGCTGAAGCAGATCCAATAACGATCAAAACCTAAATACACAACTGTTGCATCCTATTCATTATCCAATAAATTGACTTCACTATAATCAACTATTGTGTGTTGTCTTTGTGAAAGCCTTCACTCTGTATCTAACCCCGTGCTGTACCTGTCCTGGGAGTGTTTGATGGGGACAGTGTAGAGGGAGCTTTACTCTGTATCTAACCCCGTGCTGTACCTGTCCTGGGAGTGTTTGATGGGGACAGTGTAGAGGGAGCTTTACTCTGTATCTAACCCCGTGCTGTACCTGTCCTGGGAGTGTTTGATGGGGACAGTGTAGAGGGAGCTTTACTCTGTATCTAACCCCGTGCTGTACCTGTCCTGGGAGTGTTTGATGGGGACAGTGTAGAGGGAGCTTTACTCTGTATCTAACCCCGTGCTGTACCTGTCCTGGGAGTGTTTGATGGGGACAGTGTAGAGGGAGCTTTACTCTGTATCTGACCCCGTGCTGTACCTGTCCTGGGAGTGTTTGATGGGGACAGTGTAGAGGGAGCTTTACTCTGTATCTAACCCCGTGCTGTACCTGTCCTGGGAGTGTTTGATAGGGACGGTGTAGAGGGAGCTTTACTCTGTATCTAACCCTGTGCTGTACCTGCCCTGGGAGTGTTTGATGGGGACAGTGTAGAGGGAGCTTTACTCTGTATCTAACCCTGTGCTGTACCTGTCCTGGGAGTGTTTGATGGGGACAGTGTAGAGGGAGCTTTACTCTGTATCTAACCCTGTGCTGTACCTGTCCTGGGAGTGTTTGATGGGGACAGTGTAGAGGGAGCTTTACTCTGTATCTAACCCCGTGCTGTACCTGTCCTGGGAGTGTTTGATGGGGACAGTGTAGAGGGAGCTTTACTCTGTATCTAACCCCGTGCTGTACCTGTCCTGGGAGTGTTTGATGGGGACAGTGTAGAGGGAGCTTTACTCTGTATCTAACCCTGTGCTGTACCTGTCCTGGGAGTGTTTGATGGGGACAGTGTAGAGGGAGCTTTACTCTGTATCTAACCCTGTGCTGCACCTGTCCTGGGAGTGTTTGATGGGGACAGTGTAGAGGGAGCTTTACTCTGTATCTAACCCCGTGCTGTACCTGTCCTGGGAGTGTTTGATGGGGACAGTGTAGAGGGAGCTTTACTCTGTATCTAACCCCGTGCTGTACCTGTCCTGGGAGTGTTTGATGGGGACAGTGTAGAGGGAGCTTTACCTCTGTATCTAACCCCGTGCTGTACCTGTCCTGGGAGTGTTTGATGGGGACAGTGTAGCGGGAGCTTTACTCTGTATCTAACCCCATGTTGTACCTGTCCTGGGAGTGTTTGATGGGGACAGTGTAGAGGGAGCTTTACTCTGTATCTAACCCCGTGCTGTACCTGTCCTGGGAGTGTTTGATGGGGACAGTGTAGAGGGAGCTTTACTCTGTATCTAACCCCATGCTGTACCTGTCCTGGGAGTGTTTGATGGGGACAGTGTAGAGGGAGCTTTACTCTGTATCTAACCCCATGCTGTACCTGCCCTGGGAGTGTTTGATAGGGACGGTGTAGAGGGAGCTTTACTCTATATCTAACCCCGTGCTGTACCTGTCCTGGGAGTGTTTGATGGGGACAGTGTAGAGGGAGCTTTACTCTGTATCTAACCCCGTGCTGTACCTGTCCTGGGAGTGTTTGATAGGGGACAGGTGTGGAGGGAGCTTTACTCTGTATCTAACCCCATGTTGTACCTGTCCTGGGAGTGTTTGATGGGGACAGTGTAGAGGGAGCTTTACTCTGTATCTAACCCCGTGCTGTACCTGTCCTGGGAGTGTTTGATGGGGACAGTGTAGAGGGAGCTTTACTCTGTATCTAACCCCAGTGCTGTACCTGTCCTGGGAGTGTTTGATGGGGACAGTGTAGAGGGAGCTTTACTCTGTATCTAACCCCATGCTGTACCTGCCCTGGGAGTGTTTGATGGGGACAGTGCAGAGGGAGCTTTACTCTGTATCTAACCCCGTGCTGTACCTGTCCTGGGAGTGTTTGATGGGGACAGTGCAGAGGGAGCTTTACTCTGTATCTAACCCCGTGCTGTTCCTGTCCTGGGAGTGTTTGATGGGGACAGTGTAGAGGGAGCTGTACTCTGTATCTAACCCCGTGCTGTACCTGTCCTGGGAGTGTTTGATGGGGGACAGTGTAGAGGGAGCTTTACTCTTATTCTGAGATGTGATGAGCCCAAAACTCTAACATTTTGGAATAACATAGACTGTGCAGTAGAGGATTAGGCCATTCCGCCCATCTGCTCCACATGATTCTCCTCCCACCCCTGTATCTTCCCCACCCGTCACCCTATCCTTCTGTTCTTCTCTCCCTCATGTGTTTATCCAGCTTCTCCCTTAAATGTATCGACAATATTCACCTCAAACATTCCCTGTGGGAACGAGTTCCACATTCACCCCACTCCCCGTGGGAGCGAGTTCCACATTCACCCCACTCCCCGTGGGAGCGAGTCCCACATTCACCCCCACTCCCTGTGGGAGCGAGTTCCACATTCTCCCCACTCCCTGTGGGAGTGAGTCCCACATTCTCCCCCACTCCCTGTGGGAGCGAGTCTCACATTCTCCCCCACTCCCTGTGGGAGCGAGTCCCACATTCTCCCTCGCACTCCACTCCCCGTGGGAGCGAATTCCACATTCTCCCCCACTCCCCCTGGGAGCGAGTCCCACATTCTCCCCCACTCCCCCGTGGGAGCGAGTCCCACATTCTCCCCCACTCCCCGTGGGAGCGAGTCCCACATTCTCCCCCACTCCCCCTGGGATCGAGTCCCACATTCTCCCCCACTCCCCGTGGGAGCGAGTCCCACATTCTCCCCCAATCCCTGTGGGAGCGAGTCCCACATTCTCCCCCACTCCCTGTGGGAGCGAGTCCCACATTCTCCCCCACTCCCCGTGGGAGCGAGTCCCACATTCGCCCTACTCTTCGGGAGAAGCCGATTCTCCTGAATTCCCCATTGGATTTATTAGTCACTCTGTGATATTGGTGGACCCCCCAGTTCTGGACCTGCCCCTCAAGTGGAAACATCTCTCCGTCTGCTTTATTTAAACAGTTGAGGGTTGAAAAACGTTTCTCACATCGCCGTTCGCTGTTACCCTCGTGAGAAGAGCCAACTGGGGGCAGCACGGTGGCCTAGTGGTTAGCACAGCTGCCTCACGGCGCTGAGGTCCCAGGTTCAATCCCGGCTCTGGGTCACTGTCCGTGTGGAGTTTGCACATTCTCCCCGTGTCTGCGTGGGTTTCACCCCCACAACCCCAAAAAAATGTGCAGAGTAGGTGGATTGGCCACGCTAAATTGCCCCTTAATTGGAAAAAAAAATTGGGTACTCTAAATTAATTTTTTTTAAAAGAGCCAACTGGATCAGTCCTTCACTGATAACGTGTCACCTCTCAGTTACTCTGGTGCCTGTAATGATACCGTGGAGACCCAGAAGCCTTTCACCTGTGAGTTCGATGTCCTCCTCCTTTGCAGCTCTTCATGTCCTCCTTCGTCACTTTCCCATCCCTGGTATTTTCCCCCTCCACCTCTCCAACTCCGGCTGTTCGGCGCTCCGCCGATTCTGGCCTCTCCTAACACCCCCGCACGTCCCTCCCCGCCTTCCATCGCCGGCACTGTGGGTGACTTGTGCCCTTGGCCGTCTCCAGCCCCACGCTCCGGAACTCCTACCCTCCCCGCCTCCGCTCGTTCTCGCCCCCCTTTCCGATCTCGTCCACCTGCCCTCTTTGACACTCGCGCGCGTGTGCACCCTCTCGCTCAAAACCTACCTCCTGCCTTGGCAATTTTCGCGCCGATTCGACTCCTCCGAAACGTCCGAATCGTGGACCCGTGTCGGAAGCGAGCG
>NC_052176.1:3465919-3587958 GCF_902713615.1 Scyliorhinus canicula | reverse complement strand
AGAGAGGTGAAGATTCCTTCTCTCTCCTCAAAGCCTGTCCACCGTACACAAGTCAGGGGTGTGAGGGAATACTCTCCACTCGCCTGGATGAGCGCGGCTCCCAACAACACTCGAGAAGCTCGACACCATCCAGGGCAAAGCAGCCCCGCTCGATCGACACGCTAACCACAAACATTCACTCCCTCCACCCCCCCCCCCCGACGCACAGCGGCAGCCGTGCGCACCGTCTACAAGACGCCCCGCGGCCACTCGCTCCTCCGACAGCACCTTCCAAACCCGCCACCTCTACCGTCGAGAAGGACGAGGGCAGCAGCAGACGCACGGGGAACACCCCCGCCTGCAAGTCCCCCCCCCCCCCCCCCCCCCCTCCGAGCCGCTCGCCCATCCCGACTGGGAAATATATCGGCCGTTCCTTCACTGTGGCTGGGGTCAAAATCCTGGGAACTCCCCTCCCTAACAGCACAGTGGGTGTACCTACACCACACGGGGACTGCGGTGGGTTCATGAGGGCGGCTCACCCGCCACCTTCACGAGGGGCAATTAGGGATGGGGAATAAATACTGGGCCTATAGCCGGCAACACGCAGATACCCTTGTAAGCATAAAGTCGCAAACTTACCAGCACTGACTGGGGTGGTCCATTGTGGTAATCGGATTTGAAAGTCTACATGGTGGGAGCGGGAGAGAAGGAAAAAGAAAAGGTTTTAAAAAAGGGTATATTTCTCTCACGCTGTCTATCTCGGAGGACACATCTGAGTCCCAGACCCGAGTTACATAGGACCAGGTCTGTCGGCCGCGACGATATCCCAAATGGTTCCTTTCCCCAACTCTCTGAGCCAGGCTTCCAAGTTTAAATCTCTCATCTCGGGTTCCAAGTCCCTCCGCGGCCTCCTCGCCAACTCCCTTCCCGAGCTCCGTGACCCCACCCTCCGGCTCCTGCAACCCGCCGCAATAGTGCCAGCTTCCAAAATATCCGTGGTCAGTGAGAGGGCAATTGCGCAAGCTTGGAAAATGTCTGAGTCCTTTACAGAGCAACAGGTACAGCACGGGGTTAGATACAGAGTAAAGCTCCCCCTACACTGTCCCCATCAAACACTCGCAGGACAGGTACAGCACGGGGTTAGATACAGAGTAAAGCTCCCTCTACACTGTCCCCATCAAACACTCACAGGACAGGTACAGCACGGAGTTAGATACAGAGTAAAGCTCCCTCTACACCTGTCCCCATCAAACACTCCCAGGTCAGGTACAGCACGGAGTTAGATACAGAGTAAAGCTCCCTCTACACTGTCCCCATCAAACACTCCCAGGACAGGTACAGCACGGGGTTAGATACAGAGTAAAGCTCCCTCTACACTGTCCCCATCAAACACTCCCAGGACAGGTACAGCACGGGGTTAGATACAGAGTAAAGATCCCTCTACACTGTCCCCATGAAACACTCCCCAGACAGGTACAGCACGGGGTTAAATACAGAGTAAAGCTCCCTCTACATTGTCCCCATCAAACACTCCCAGGACAGGTACATCACAGGGTTAGATACAGAGTAAAGCTCCCTCTACACTGTCCCCATCAAACACTCCCAGGACAGGTACAGCAGGGGGTTAGATATAGAGTAAAGCTCCCTCTACATTGTCCCCATCAAACACTCCCAGGACAGGTACAACACGGGGTTAGATACAGAGTAAAGCTTCCTCTACACTGTCCCCATCAAACACTCCCAGGACAGGTACAGCACGGTGTTAGATACAGAGTAAAGCTCCCTCTACACTGTCCCTATCAAACACTCCCAGGACAGGGACAGCACGGGGTTAGATACAGAGTACAGCTTCCTCTACACTGTCCCCATCAAACACTCCCAGGACAGGTACAGCACGGGGTTAGATACAGAGTAAAGCTCCCTCTACACTGTCCCCATCAAACACTCCCAGGACAGGTACAGCACGGGGTTAGATACAGAGTAAAGCTCCCTCTACACTGCCCCCATCAAACACTCCCAGGACAGGTACAGTACGGGTTTAGATACAGAGTAAAGCTCCCTCTACCCTGTCCCCATCAAACACTCCCAGGACAGGTACAGCACGGGGTTAGATACAGAGTAAAGCTCCCTCTACACTGTCCCCATCAAACCCTCCCAGGACAGGTAGAGCATGGGGTTAGATACAGAGTAAAGCTCCCTCTACACTGTTTCCATCAAACACTCCCAGGACAGGTACATCACGGGGTTAGATACAGAGTAAAGCTCCCTCTACACTGTCCCCATCAAACACTCCCAGGACAGGTACAGCACGGGGTTAGATACAGAGTAAAGCTCCCTCTACACTGTCCCCATCAAACACTCCCAGGACAGGTACAGCACGGGGTTAGATACAGAGTAAAGCTCCCTCTACACTGTCCCCATCAAACACTCCCAGGACAGGTACAGCACGGGGTTAGATACAGAGTAAAGCTCCCTCTACACTGTCCCCATCAAACACTCCCAGGACAGGTACAGCACGGGGTTAGATACAGAGTAAAGCTCCCTCTACACTGTCCCCATCAAACACTCCCAGGACAGGTACAGCACGGGGTTAGATACAGAGTAAAGCTCCCTCTACACTGTCCCCATCAAACACTCCCAGGACAGGTACAGCACGGGGTTAGATACAGAGTAAAGCTCCCTCTACACTGTCCCCATCAAACACTCCCAGGACAGGTACAGCATGGAGTGAGATACAGAGTAAAGCTTTCAGTACACTGTCCCCATCAAACACTCCCAGGACAGGTACAGCACGGTGTTAGATACAGAGTAAAGCTCCCTCTACACTGTCCCCATCAAACACTCCCAGGACAGGTACAGCACGGGGTTAGATACAGAGTACAGCTTCCTCTACACTGTCCCCATCAAACACTCCCAGGACAGGTACAGCACGGGGTTAGATACAGAGTAAAGCTCCCTCTACACTGTCCCCATCAAACACTCCCAGGACAGGTACAGCACGGGGTTAGATACAGAGTAAAGCTCCCTCTACACTGCCCCCATCAAACACTCCCAGGACAGGTACAGTACGGGTTAGATACAGAGTAAAGCTCCCTCTACCCTGTCCCCATCAAACACTCCCAGGACAGGTACAGCACGGGGTTAGATACAGAGTAAAGCTCCCTCTACACTGTCCCCATCAAACCCTCCCAGGACAGGTACAGCATGGGGTTAGATATAGAGTAAAGCTCCCTCTACACTGTTCCCATCAAACACTCCCAGGACAGGTACATCACGGGGTTAGATACAGAGTAAAGCTCCCTCTACACTGTCCCCATCAAACACTCCCAGGACAGGTACAGCAGGGGTTAGATACAGAGTAAAGCTCCCTCTCCATTGTCCCCATCAAACACTCCCAGGACAGGTACAGCACGGGGTTAGATACAGAGTAAAGCTCCCTCTACACTGTCCCCATCAAACACTCCCAGGACAGGTACAGCACGGGGTTAGATACAGAGTAAAGCTCCCTCTACACTGTCCCCATCAAACACTCCCAGGACAGGTACAGCAGGGGGTTAGATATAGAGTAAAGCTCCCCTACACTGTCCCCATCAAACACTCCCAGGACAGGGACAGCACGGGGTTAGATACAGAGTAAAGCTCCCTCTACTCTGTCCCCCATCAAACACTCCCAGGTCAGGTACAGCACGGAGTTAGATACAGAGTAAAGCTCCCTCTACACTGTCCCCATCAAACACTCCCAGGACAGGTACAGCACGGGGTTAGATACAGAGTAAAGATCCCTCTACACTGTCCCCATGAAACACTCCCCAGACAGGTACAGCACGGCGTTAAATACAGAGTAAAGCTCCCTCTACATTGTCCCCATCAAACACTCCCAGGACAGGTACATCACGGGGTTAGATACAGAGTAAAGCTTCCTCTACACTGTCCCCATCAAACACTCCCAGGACAGGTACAGCACGGTGTTAGATACAGAGTAAAGCTCCCTCTACACTGTCCCTATCAAACACTCCCAGGACAGGGACAGCACGGGGTTAGATACAGAGTACAGCTTCCTCTACACTGTCCCCATCAAACACTCCCAGGACAGGTACAGCACGGGGTTAGATACAGAGTAAAGCTCCCTCTACACTGTCCCCATCAAACACTCCCAGGACAGGTACAGCACGGGGTTAGATACAGAGTAAAGCTCCCTCTACACTGCCCCCATCAAACACTCCCAGGACAGGTACAGTACGGGTTTAGATACAGAGTAAAGCTCCCTCTACCCTGTCCCCATCAAACACTCCCAGGACAGGTACAGCACGGGGTTAGATACAGAGTAAAGCTCCCTCTACACTGTCCCCATCAAACCCTCCCAGGACAGGTACAGCATGGGGTTAGATACAGAGTAAAGCTCCCTCTACACTGTTTCCATCAAACACTTCCAGGACAGATACAGCACGGGGTTAGATACAGAGTAAAGCTTCTTGTACACTGTCCCCATCAAACACTCCCAGGACAGGTACAGCACGGGGTTAGAGAATAGAGAATAGAGAAATACAGCACAGAACAGGCCCTTCGGCCCACGATGTTGCGCCGAACTTTTGTCCTAGGTTAATCATAGAATTTTGGACAATTTTTCATGGCCAATCCACCCAACCTGCACATCTTTGGACTGTGGGAGGAAACCGGAGTACCCGGAGGAAACCCACGCAGTCACGGGGAGGATGTGCAGACTCCACACAGACAGTGACCCAAGTCGAAATCGAACTTGGGACCCTGGAGCTGTGAAGCAATTGTGCTATCCACAATGCTACCGTGCTGCCCTTAAGAAGTTAACCTACACTCCATTATTCTACCCTAATCCAAGTACCTATCCAATAGCCGCTTGAAGGTCCATAAATTTTCCGACTCAACTACTACCACAGGCAGTGCATTCCATGCCCCCACTACTCTCTGGGTAAAGAACCTACCTCTGACATCCCCTCTATATCTTCCACCATTTATCTTAAATTTATGTCCCCTTGTAATGGTGTGTTCCACCCGGGGAAAAAGTCTCTGACTGTCTACTCTATCTATTCCCCTGATCATCTTATAAACCTCTATCAAGTCTCCCCTCATCCTTCTCCGTTCTAATGAGAAAAGGCCTAGCACCCTCAACCTTTCCTCGTATGACCTACTCTCCATTCCAGGCAACATCCTGGTAAATCTCCTTTGCACCTTTTCCAAAGCTTCCACATCCTTCCTAAAATGAGGTGACCAGAACTGCACACAGTACTCCAAATGTGGCCTGACCAAGGTTTTGTACAGCTGCATCATCACCTCACGGCTCTTAAATTCAATCCCTCTGCTAATGAACGCTAGCACACCATAGGCCTTCTTCACAGCTCTATCCACTTGAGTGGCAACTTTCAAAGGGTCTATGAACATAGACCCCAAGATCTCTCTGCTCCTCCACATTGCCAAGAACCCTACCATTAACCCTGTATTCCGCATTCAGATTTGTCCTTCCAAAATGGACAACCTCACACTTGTCAGGGTTAAACTCCATCTGCCACTTCTCAGCCCAGCTCTGCATTCTATCTATGTCTCTTTGAAGCCGACAACAGCCCTCCTCACTATCCACAACTCCACCAATCTTCGTATCATCTGCAAATTTACTGACCCACCCTTCAACTCCCTCATCCAAGTCGTTAATGAAAATCACAAACAGCAGAGGACCCAGAACTGATCCCTGCAGTACGCCACTGATAACTGGGCTCCAGGCTGAATATTTGCCATCCACCACCACTCTCTGTCTTCTATCGGTTAGCCAGTTTGTTATCCAACTGGCCAAGTTTCCCACTATCCCATGCCTCCTTACTTTCTGCATAAGCCTACCATGGGAACCTTATCAAATGCCTTACTAAAATCCATGTACACTACATCCACTGCTTTACCTTCATCCACATGCTTGGTCACCTCCTCAAAGAAGTCAATAAGACTTGTAAGGCAAGACCTACCCCTCACAAATCCGTGCTGACTATCCCTAATCAAGCAATGCCTTTCCAGATACTCAGAAATCCTATCCCTCAGTGCCCTTTCCATTACTTTGCCTACCACCGAAGTAAGACTAACTGGCCTGTAATTCCCAGGGTTATCCCTATTCCCTTTTTTGAACAGGGGCACGACATTCGCCACTCTCCAATCCTCTGGTACCACCCCTGTTGACAGCGAGGACGAAAAGATCATTGCCAACGGCTCTGCAATTTCATGCTTCCCATAGAATCCTTGGATATATCCCGTCAGGCCCGGGGGACTTGTCTATCCTCAAGTTTTTCAAAACGCGCAACACATCTTCCTTCCTGACAAGTATCTCCTCAAGCTTATCAGTCTGCTTCACGCTATCCTCTCCAACAATATGGCCCCTCTCGTTTGTAAATACTGAAGAAAAATACTTGTTCAAGACCTCTCCTATCTCTTCAGCCTCAATACACAATCTCCCGCTACTGTCCTTAATCGGACCTACCCTCGCTCTAGTCATTCTCATATTTCTCACATATGTGTAAAAGGCCTTGGGGTTTTCCTTGATCCTACCCGCCAAAGATTTTTCATGCCCTCTCTTAGCTCTCCTAATCCCTTTCTTCAGTTCCCTCCTGGCTATCTTGTATCCCTCCAGCGCCCTGTCTGAACCTTGTTTCTTCAGCCTTACATAAGTCTCCTTCTTCCTCTTAACAAGACATTCAACCTCTCTTGTCAACCATGGTTCCCTCACTCGACCATCTCTTCCCTGCCTGACAGGGACATACATATCAAAGACACGCAGTACCTGTTCCTTGAACAAGTTCCACATTTCACTTGTGTCCTTCCCTGACAGCCTATGTTCCCAACTTCTGCACTTCAATTCTTGTCTGACAGCATTGTATTTACCCTTCCCCCAATTATAAACCTTGCCCTGTTGCTCGCACCTATCCCTCTCCATTACTAAAGTGAAAGTCACAGAATTGTGGTCACTACCTCCAAAATGCTCCCCCACTAACAAATCTATCACCTGCCCTGGTTCATTACCAAGTACTAAATCCAATATGGCCTCCCCTCTGGTCGGACAATCTACATACTGTGTTAGAAAAGCTTCCTGGACACACTGCACAAACACTACCCCATCCAAACTATTTGATCTAAAGAGTTTCCACTCAATGTTTGGGAAGTTGAAGTCACCCATGACTACTACCCTGTGACTTCTGCACCTTTCCAAAATCTGTTTCCCAATCTGTTCCTCCACATCTCTGCTGCTATTGGGGGGCCTATAGAAAACTCCCAACAAGGTGACTGCTCCTTTCCTATTTCTAACTTCAACCCATATTACCTCAGTAGGCAGATCCCCCTCGAACTGCCTTTCTGCAGCTGTTATACTATCTCTAATTAACAATGCCACCCCCACCCCCCCACCTCTTTTACCATCCTCCCTAATCTTGTTGAAACATCTATACCCAGGGACCTCCAACAACCATTTCTGCCCCTCTTCTATCCAAGTTTCCGTGATGGCCAGCACATCGTAGTCCCAAGTACAGATCCATGCCTTAAGTTCACCCACCTTATTCCTGATGCTTCTTGCATTAAAGTATACACACTTCAACCCATCTCCTTGCCTGCAAGTACTCTCCTTTGTCATTGTTACCTTCCCCACTGCATCACTATGTGCTTTGGCGTCCTGACTATCGTCTACCTTAGTTGCTGGACTACAGATCCGGTTCCCATTCCCCTGCCAAATTAGTTTAAACCCTCCCTTTACAGAGTAAAGCTTCTTGTACACTGTCCCCATCAAACACTCCCAGGACAGGTACAGCACGGGGTTAGATACAGAGTAAAGCTCCCTCTACTCTGTCCCCCATCAAACACTCCCAGGTCAGGTACAGCACGGAGTTAGATACAGAGTAAAGCTCCCTCTACACTGTCTCCATCAAACACTCCCAGGACAGGTACAGCACGGGGTTAGATACAGAGTAAAGATCCCTCTACACTGTCCCCATGAAACACTCCCCAGACAGGTACAGCACGGGGTTAATTACAGAGTAAAGCTCCCTCTACATTGTCCCCATCAAACACTCCCAGGACAGGTACATCACGGGGTTAGATACAGAGTAAAGCTCCCTCTACACTGTCCCCATCAAACACTCCCAGGACAGGTACAGCACGGGGTTAGATACAGAGTAAAGCTCCCTCTACATTGTCCCCATCAAACACTCCCAGGACAGGTACAACACGGGGTTAGATACAGAGTAAAGCTTCCTCTACACTGTCCCCATCAAACACTCCCAGGACAGGTACAGCACGGTGTTAGATACAGAGTAAAGCTCCCCTCTACACTGTCCCCATCAAACACTCCCAGGACAGGTACAGCAGGGGGTTAGATACAGAGTAAAGCTCCCTCTACACTGTCCCCATCAAACACTCCCAGGACAGGTACAGCACGGTGTTAGATACAGAGTAAAGCTTCCTCTACACTGTCCCCATCAAACACTCCCAGGACAGGTACAGCACGGGGTTAGATACAGAGTAAAGCTCCCTCTACACTGTCCCCATCAAACCCTCCCAGGACAGGTACAGCAGGGGGTTAGATACAGAGTAAAGCTCCCTCTACACTGTCCCCATCAAACACTCCCAGGACAGGTACAGCACGGGGTTAGGTACAGAGTAAAGCTCCCTCTACACTGTCCCCATCAAACACTCCCAGGACAGGTACAGCACGGGGTTAGGTACAGAGTAAAGCTCCCTCTACACTGTCCCCATCAAACACTCCCAGGACAGGTACAGCACGGGGTTAGATACAGAGTAAAGCTCCCTCGACACTGTCCTCATCAAACACTCCCAGGTCAGGTACAGCACGGGGTTAGATACAGAGTAAAGCTCCCTCTACACTGTCCCCATCAAACACTCCAGGACAGGTACAGCACAGGGTTAGATACAGAGTAAAGCTCCCTCTACACTGTCCCCATCAAACCCTCCCAGGACAGGTACAGCACGGGGTTAGATACAGAGTAAAGCTCCCTCTACACTGTCCCCATCAAACACTCCCAGGACAGGTACAGCAGGTGGTTAGATACAGAGTAAAGCTCCCTCTACACTGTCCCAATCAAACACTCCCAGGACAGGTACAGCACGGGGTTAGGTACAGAGTAAAGCTCCCTCTACACTGTCCCCAATCAAACACTTCCAGGACAGGTACAGCACGGGGTTAGATACAGAGTAAAGCTCCCTCTACACGGTCCCCATCAACCACTCGCAGGACAGATCGAGCACAATGTGGACTGACCCCCCCCCCCCCCCCCTGACTGTGCGGCGCTCCCTCTGCACTGGTGGCTCTACCTGTGGGCTCCAGTCGTTGGTGGGGGACCCGGACCCCAGATTGTGATTCAATATCAATACCAACTGATATCCGAAACAGCCCTTTCGGCCCAAACAGTACAATGGTGGTTGTTTATTGAACCAACCATCCAAACTGTATTTAAATGCTCACCAACTGCACAATCTCCTGACCTTCTGGGGAACACCAGGCACGGCGACCCGGGGCCGGGATTCGAACCCGGGTCCTTGGCGCCGTGAGGCAGCAGTGCTAAACACTGCGCCACCCCTGGGACCTTCATGAACGATCTCAGCCGGCACAGGGGAAATCGAACCCGGCCTCGATATGCGTCGCAAACCAGCTATCCCGCTCAACCGCACGCGCCGCCCACCCTTAGCTTCTGGATTTGTGAGCCGGTCGGCCTTGAACCCGCAAAAACATCTGAGTCAACAGGCCCAGTTTCTGCAAATCGAACAACAAAGGAAACAAGTCCTTGTGACTCCCCAGGAAAAAACAAAGCCATGTCTAGGTAACCCGTCTCGCCAGCTCGCCACCTTGTCCGGTGGGGGGGGGTAGGGGGGTAGTCTTTCCAACCCCGCCTCTCTCTTCCAAATCAAAACACACAACGCTAACGCATCATCGCCCCAATCAGAAAAATGCAAACACCATCAGACGTTGTGGCAGAGGGATCCTAGGACCCGGTCTGTCAACAGACCAGACACGTCGGGTCCATCTACACGGAGGCAAGTCGAATTTCAAAACCGTGCCCACCCCCCCCCCCTCCCTCAGAGAGAGGGCGAGGGGCACGAGGGCGAGGGACACGAGGGCGAGGGACACGAGGGCGAGGGACACGAGGGCGAGGGACACGAGAGCGAGGACTAAAGCCAACCACCCCCCCCCCCCCCGTACAAGTTTGAGGATAGACCCTGTAAAAGAGAAATTGTTATTGTTGGGAGGGGGAAAGAGTGAGAGGAGAGGGTACAAGCTCAAGAGAGGTAGGTACCAGAGGAAGGTTGGTCACTTCCCCTGGTTGATGTGTGAATAGAGGGACCAGGTCAGCAACACACACACACGCACACTAACCTTCCATTTGGGGGTCCTGTGGGTGATGGTAGTAGGAGGGGGGGGGGGGGAGATCCACACAGTTTGGGGGGGGGGGGGGGGGGTGGCACCTCTGAATGGCAACACAGAGAGGGAGTGAGGATAGGGAGGGAGAGGAGTGGGGATGGAGGGAGCCCCCTCCGTCAATTTCTCCCTGTGTTATTCTATTGAAACACGGAAATGCCCTGGGCATGACGTCACCGCCGGAAAGGAACCCTGCCGAATTGTTACAACGTTCGGCAACAATGTATCCACGTTCTACGTTCCACTCCGCTTCCCGCGCCGGGATTCCATTCAGAAAAATCAAATAAACCATTTGCTGCCCAGATCTGCCCCCCCCTCTCTTGCCCCCTACACCCCCTCCCCAGAGGGTGGGGCCAGGGGGCTGACTCAGCCAACATGTTCCAATTTTTCCCTCCAACAGGCAATGCCTTGCCAGGGTGGTAGCAAATGGTCCTGAGGCTAGAGGGCCAATCCTGGGAGGGGGGGTTCGAAACCCTCGCCATGGCGTCCGGGGGCTGGGGGGGGGGGTATTTATCCAGCGGATGGAGTCGGTACAAACCTCCCCCCCCCCCCACCTTGGTGGGGAGCAGGGAGGGGAGCCACGGCACCGCCGACTTGGACGACCTGCCCGGGTTCGATTCCAGCCTCCGGAGGGGATCACTGTCTGCGCGGAGTTTGCACACCCCCCTCTCCCCGCGCCCGCGTGGGTTTCCTCCAGGTGCTCCGGTTTCCCGCCAAGGATTAGGCGGATTGGCCGCGCTAAAATTGTCCGTCAGTGTCCAAAGACGTGCAGGTTAGGTGGATTGGCCGTGCTAAATTGCCCCTTAGTTGCCAAAGATGTGCAGGTTGGGTGGAATGGCCGTGCTAAATTGTCCCTTTGTGTCCAAAGATGTGCAGGTTAGGTGGATTGACCGCGCTAAATTGTCCCTTAGTGTCCAAAGATGTGCAGGTTAGGTGGATTGACCGCGCTAAATTGGCCCTTAGTGTCCAAAGATGTGCAGGTTAGGTGGATTGGCCGTGCTAAATTGTCCCTTAGTGCCCAAAGATGTGCAGGTTAGGTGGATTGGCCGTGCTAAATTGTCCCTTAGTGCCCAAAGATGTGCAGGTTAGGTGGATTGGCCGTGCTAAATTGTCCCCTAGTGCCCAAAGATGTGCAGGTTAGGTGGATTGGCCGTGCTAAATTGTCCCTTAGTGCCCAAAGATGGAAAATTATGAAAAAAGTTAGCGTGGAGAAGAACTCAGGAGGTGTTATGAATGGAGGTGCTATGATTCGAAAAGACGGTTCTAAAAACTAGCACAAGGACACTTTACCTGATAAATCATCGCATTCGAAACAAGATAAATCAGTTGACGGCACAAATCATCGCAAATGAGTCTGATTTTGTGGCCATTACAAAGAGATGGTTGCAGGGTGGTCATGACTGGGAGTTAATTATCCAGGCGTATCAGACTATTCAGAAGGACAGACAGGAAAGTAAGGGAGGTGGTGTAGCTCTGATATTTAAGGATGACATCAGGGCGGTAGTGAGGGATGATATAGGTTCTATCGAGAAAAAGGTTTGGGTGGAAATTAGAAATAGTAAGGAGAAAAGATCACATGGGAGTCGCCTATAGGTCAACAAATAATAACATCACGGTGGGATGGGCAACAAACAAAGAAATAACTGATGCATGTAAAAATGGTACGGCAATTATCATGGGGGTTTTTAAATCTACATGTCGATTGGTCAAACCAGGTCGGTCATAGAATGTATCCGTGATAGTTTCCTCGAACTGTATGAAATGGAACCTACAAGGGAGCAAGATATCCTAGATCTGGTCCCGTGCAATGAGACAGGATTGATTAATGATCTCATAGTTAGGGATCCTCTCGGAAGGAGCGATCACAGTATGGTTGAATTTTAAAAACAGATGGAGGTAAAATTCAATACCAGTGTCTTGTGCTTAAACAAAGGAGACTACAGTGGGATGAGGGAGGAGTTGGCAAAGGTAGATTGGGAGCAAAGGTAGTATTGGGCAAGCTAATGGGGCTAAAGGTGGACAAGTCTCCTGGCCCTGATGGAATGCATCCCAGGGTACTAAAAGAGATGGCTAGGGAAATTGCAAATGCATTCGTGATAATTTACCAAAACTCGCTGCACTCTGGGGCGGTCCCGGCATTTTGGAAAACAGCAAATGTGACGCCACTGTTTAAAAAAGGAGGTGGACAAAAGGCGGGTTACTATAGGCCAGTGAGCTTAACTTCTGTCGTGGGGACAATGCTTGAATCTATCATCAAGGAAGAAATAGCGAGGCATCTGGATAGAAAGCACGGTAGCATTGTGGATAGCACAATTGCTTCACAGCTCCAGGGTCCCAGGTTTGATTCCGGCTTGGGTCACTGTCTGTGCGGAGACTGCACATCCTCCCCGTGTGTGCGTGGGTTTCCTCCAGGTGCTCCGCTTTCCTCCCACAATCCAAAGATGTGCAGGTTAGGTGGATTGGCCATGATAAATTGCCCTTAGTGTCCAAAATTGCCCTTAGTGTTGGGTGGGGTTACTGGGTTATGGGGATAGGGTGGAGGTGTTGACCTCGGGTAGGGTGCTCACTCCAAGAGCCGGTGCAGACTCGATGGGCCGAGTGGCCTCCTTCTGCACTGTAAATTCTATGATAATCTATGATAAATTGTCCCATTGGGCAGACGCAGAATGAGATCATGAATGGCAGGCCATGTTTGACTAATTTACTGGAATTCTTTGAGGATATTACAAGTGAGGTTGACATCGGGGAACCGGTGGATGTGGTGCATCTGGATTTCCAGAAGGCATTCAACAAGGTGCCGCACAAAAGGCTGTTGCATAAGATAAAGGTGCATGGTGTTACGGGTAATGTATTAGCACGGATAGAGGATAGGTTAACTAACAGAAAGCAATGAATGAGGATTACTGGGTGATTTCTGTTAGGCGATCAGCGGCTAGTGGTGTGCCTCAGGGATCAGTGTTGGGACTGCAATTGTTTACAATTTCTATAGATGATTTGGAGTTGGGGACCAAGAGTAATGTGTCAAAGTTCGCAGATGACACTAAGATGAATGGTAGAGCAAAGTGTGTAGAGGACACTGAAAGTCTGTGGGATATAGACAGTTTAAGTGAGTGGGCTAAGGTCTGGCAGGTGTTGGTAAATGTGAGGTCACCATTTTGGTAGCAATAACAGCAAAATGGGCTATTATTTAAATGGTAAAAAATTGCAGCACACTGCAGTGCAGAGGGACCTGGGTGTCCTTGTGCATGAATCGCAAAAAGTTGGTTTGCAGATGCAGCAGGTAATTAAGAAGGCGAATGGAATTTTGTCCTTCATTGCTCGATAATAATAATCTTGATTGTCACACGTGGGCTTCCATTAACACTGCGATGAAGTTACTGTGAAAAGCCCCTAGTCGCCACATTCCGGCGCCTGTTCGGGTACACGGAGGGAGAATTCAGAATGTCCAATTCACCCGACAAGCACGTCTTTCGGGACTTGTGGGAGGAAACTGGAGGAAACCCCACGCAGGCACGGGGAGAACGTGCAGATTCCGCACAGACAGTGACCCAAGGTCCGCCGTTAACTCTTCTCCATTGCCTCTGTGTTCAGTCTTCGCTGAGGAGAATCTCTGGGTGTCCCTTCCCAACCCCCTTCTAGAGGTTTCCCTGGCCCTCAGCCAATGAGGTCACGGGGAGGGGGACGCAACACCCAATGGAGTTGCCGATCGTAACTCTGCCGGACACCAGGAACCCCCCCCCCCCCCCCCAGGAGCATTGCCCACACGTAACCGTATCCCATATAAAGTAATGGTGGGAAATCTGGGTGCCATAAAGTCTGGTTTCACCTGGGCAATCCCCAACAATCGATCCATGGGAATTGTGCCGATTATCTTCCGATGTAGGACAGGCCCAGACTTGCCCCGGCTGCCTGTCTCTATCCAGTGTATTCAAATTTGGCTGTTTGACTTCCCATCAGGCCTGTGGGACTGTGCCTTTAATGAAAGGGTTCAATTCTGTATCGGGCCTAAGATCCAGGCTGTTGGCCATTTTACCACAGTGGGTTACGAAGGTAGATTTGGATGGGGAAAGATGGGGGGGAGGCTGGGATGGGCTGGTCCTTGCCCTGAATGAACATCTGGACTTTCAGCAGGCGCTCGATAAAGTATCCCGTAACAGATTTATTTGGAAACCAGAGGCCTGTGGCTGGAAAAGGATGCCGATGGCCTGGGCACACAATTGGCTCAAGGCGAGTCAAGGTGGGAGGAATGAGAGGCGGAACATTCTGGAAAGGCTCGGCGGGTCTGGCGGTACCTGTGGGGAGAGAGAGAAGCGGAGTTAACCCCTTGTGTGGCTCTTCTCCATGGGGAAAGGATGCTTTCCTGACTGGAGCGATGCTTGCCGTGGGGTCGGCCAGGGGTGGCGGTCGGGACCATTGCCGTCCTTGACTCCATGGTCAGGCGTTGGCGCAATTTTGGAGTTTGGTAACCTTGCCGTTAGTGGGCAGGATAGGCGCAGACCCCTAGGGGGACACTGGCAGTCTGGTCAGATGGGCAGCCACACGGCTGACACAGTTTAGTGCAGATATCTGTGAACTCTGAGAACGTAGGGATGTCAGATACAGGGGTATATATATAGTGTGTGACATGCACTTGGTGCGGTAAGGGTTAAAATCCTGGGTTAGTGTGCGTATGACCGCTGCAGTCACGTTAAAAAAAAAAATCTTGTTTACAAGACCAGCAGATGCATTGGCTACAGAGGTGTAATTAAAGCATTGTAAAAATGAGATCATCATTCATTCCAACCATGGATATTGTTTGCAGAAGTTGGACTGATGGAATTTTGTTTGTATAAAGAAGGTTCCCTGGGGAATAGATAATTATGAAATGAAAAATGAAATGAAATGAAAATCGCTTATTGTCACAAGTAGGCTTCAAATGAAGTTACTGTGAAAAGCCCCTAGTCGCCACATTCCGGCGCCTGTTCGGGGAGGCTGGTACGGGACAAATCCAGTAAAAGTGCAGGGAGCAGCATCAACCTCTGTACTTGGCCTTCTTCGATCTCGCAAAGGCCTTCGACTCTGTCAACTGTGAGGGATTGTGGAATCCTCAGATTCGTCACAGGACATAGGAGCAGAATTAGGCCACTCAGCCCATCGAGTCTGCTCCTCCATTCAATCATGGCTGATACTTTCTCATCCCCATTCTCCTGCCTTCTCCCCATAACCCCCGACCCCCTTATTGATCAAGAACCCATCTATCTCTGTCTTAAAGACACTCAGTGATTTGGCCTCCACAGCCTTCTGCGGCAAAGAGTTCCACAGATTCACCACCCTCTGGCTGAAGAAATTCCTCCCCATCTCTGTTTTAAAGGATCGTCCCTTCAGTCTGAGATTGTGTCCTCTGCTTCTAGTTTTTCCGGCAAGTGGAGACATCCTCTCCACGTCCACTCTATCCAGGCCTCGCAGTATCCTGTAAGTTTCAATCAGATCCCCCCTCATCCTTCTAAACTCCCAACGAGTACAGACCCAGAGTCCTCAACCGTTCCTTATCCGACAAGTTCTTAGAGTACCCAATTTTTTTCCAATTAAGGGGCAATTTAGTTTGACCAATGCACCTACCCGGCACATCTTTGGGTTGTGGGGGCGAAACCCACGCAGACACGGGGAGAATGTGCAAACTCCACACGGACAGTGACCCAGAGCCGGGATCGAACCTGGGACCTCGGCGCCGTGAGGCAACAATGCTGACCACTGCGCCACCGTGCTGCCCCCAGGGATCATTCTTGTGAACTTCCTCTGGACCCTTTCCAAGGCCCCAGCGCATCCTTCCTTAGATACCAGAACCAAGACCACCCCGACCTCTGTCATCGAGCTGCCATACGCAGACGACGCCTGTGCACGCGCACATTCAGAGGCTGAGCTACAATCCATCACCGAGGCACATGAGAGAATGGGCCTCAGACGAAACATGCAGAAAACAAAGGTTCACTCCCAGCCCCGCTCCTGCCCCCTGACCATCAAGATCCACAGTGAGCGCCTGGACAACGCGGATCATTTCCCCGAGCTCGTGAGCCCTCCTCTCGACATTGACGACGAACTCCAGCACCGGCTCCAATGCGTCGGTGCAGTCTTCGGATGCCTGAGCAGCAGAGTGTCCGAAGAGCGAGACCTCAAACCCAGCACCAAGGTCACGGTGGACAGAGCAGCCGTGGTCCCCCCCCCCCCCCCCCCCCCCCCTGTATGCACCAGAAACATGAAACAACGTACAGCCTCAAATCCCCGGAGAGACATCACCGGCATTGCCTCCGCAGAATCTTGCAAATCCACTGGCAGGATAGGTGTAGTAATGTGAGAGTCCTCTCCCAGGTCAATATCCCCCAGTACCGAGGCACTGTGTAGCCACCTGGGGTGGCCACGTCCCGATTACAAAATGGACACTTTGCAGAGAATGATGGGAAAATGGACAATGCTGAAAAAGCAAGCAGGCGCGAGGTTTGTCTGTGGACTGGAGTTTGCAGCTCCCAGACAAGACCGATACTGCAAAGCCATTACCATACTAATGAGCCATCCCCGGGGACAAAGGAGAGACATTTAAGCAAACGATACCAAAGCAGACACCCCGGCGCCAGAGGAGACTAGAACAAAGCCGGCCAACGGCCACCTAGGGTCCGCCCAGCAATCAGGGCACCCAACCCTATATTGGAGGACATCGATACCAATGATTAGGAAATGGTCCAATTAATTGGGACCAAGTTCAAGGCCCGCCCAAAAGCGTGCAAAGCCCCCTTTGGGTATAAGAAGAAGCCCCCAAGAGAGAATCGCTCTCTTGGCCTTGGCTCTCAGCGACGAGAGGCCTGCCCAGAAGCTGCACCAGAACAAGTAAGCCCAAAGTCAACGCACGCTATGGGACAGACGCTCCTAGCTACTATTCCATACCAGCTCCACCCCAGCAGCCTCAGAACCGGACAACGGCCATTGTTCCTCTGACTGAGTGGGCGCCCGAAGCTAAGTATAGGCTTTAGCAGTAGTGATAGTTTAGTTGGTAGAGTTTTGCGCATGAGTATATTTGACTGTGTGTGTACATAAATGAGCATTGATTTCGAACTTACTAACTGGTGTATCGAGTCTTTGATCAGTATTCGGTTTTGAACCTTGTGGCGGTATCTAAAAGATACCTGGCGACTCTTGAGCAAAGGTAATTACAATTAAGGAAGGCGACCATATTAACCGCCGTAAACAGAGCCAATTAAAGAGAGAACACAACGGGCAACAACTGGTCATGCTTGACCAGCTGTGATGGGCATTGCCCGATACAAGACTCCGCGAAACAAGTGCTTCACTCCGAGCTCTGCAAGGGCAGAGGAAACGCTACAAGGACATTCTGCAAACCTCACTAAACAATTGCAACATCCCCACTGACATGTGGGAAAAAGCGTCAAGGGAGGCGCGAATCACCTCGGGCGTCGCAGGGCGGAGCTCGTGGGGGCCAAACTTAAAGCGGAAAGGGAGCGCAATATCCAGAGCGTCCCACCCACCCCACCTCATCAACACCCCCCCCCCCCCCCCGCCAAATCCTTAGCAGAGTCTGCAGATCCAGGATTGGACTATTCAGTCGCCATAGAACCCAGCACCCCAGAGTGGAAGCAAGTTACCCTTGACCCCGAGGGGCTTCCCAAGAGCAGAGAAGAGAGATTGTTTGTAGAAGTTGGGTTCACGGGATTTTGTTGATATGGAAAGGGTTTCCCAGGGTCAATTTCTGTGGTCGGAAACGAGACTCCCGAATGGTGTGGTGCACGGGTCAGGGATGTCTCAGATCGGCTGCAGGACATACTGAATGGGGAGGGAGAACAGCCAGTTGTCGTGGTGCATATAGGCGCCAACGATATAGGTAAAAAACGGGATGAGGTCCTACAATCAGAATTTAGGGAGTTAGGAGATAAGTTAAAAAGTAGGACCTCAAAGGTAGTAATCTCAGGATTGCTACCAGTGCCACGAGACAGTCAGAGTAGGAATTCAAGAGCAGTCAGAATGAATACATGGCTTGAGAGATGGTGCAGGAGGGAGGGGTTCAGATTTTTGGGACATTGGAACCGGTTCTGGGGGCGGTGGGACCATTACAAAACGGATGGTCTTCACCTGGGCAGGACTGGAACCAATGTCCTTGGGGGTGCTTTTGCTAACACTGTTGGAGAGGTTTTAAACTAATGGGGCAGGGGGTGGGAACCAGATTAGGAAGTTAGAGATCACTAAAGAGGCAGCAACTAAAGCCAGTAAGTTACTACATAATAAACTCAATGTGACTAAGGGGAAGAGTAGACAGGGAAGAGATGATGAACGCAAAGGGACAGATGGTCTGTGGTGCATTTGTTTTAATGCGAGAAGTGTAGCAGGTAAGGCAGATGAATTTAGGGCTTGGATCAGTACCTGGGAATATGATGCTATTGGTATTACTGAGACTTGGTTGATGGAAGGGCAAGACTGGCAATTAAATATCCCAGGGTATAGATGCTTCCGGAGGGATAGAGAGGGAGGTAAAAGGGGTGGAGGAGTTGCAATACTAGTCAGAGATGATATCACAGCTGTGATTAAGGAGGGCATGATGGAGGATTCGAGCACTGAGGCAATATGGGTAGAGCTAAGAAATAGGAAGGGTGCAGTAACATTGTTTTGACCTTACTACAGGCCTCCCAAAAGCGAGCATGAAGTAGAGGTACAAATATGTAGACAGATTATAGAAAAATGTAGGAGCAATAGGGTGGTTGTGATGGGAGATTTTAACTTCCCCAACATTGAATGGGATTCGTGTAGTGTTGGAGGCGTAGATGGAGCAGAATTTGTAAGGAGCATCCAGGAGAGTTTTTTAGAGCAGTATGTAAATAGTCCAACTCGGGAAGGGGCCATACTGGACCTGGAATTGGGGAATGATCCCGACCAGGTGGTTGATGTTTCAGTCGGTGATTACTTTGGGAATAGTGATCACAATGCCGTAAGTTTTAGAATACTCATGGACAAAGACGAGAGTGGTCCTAAAGGAAGAGTGCTAAATTGGGGAAATACAGAGTATAACAAAATTCAGCAGGAGCTCGGGAATGTGGATTGGGAGCAGCTGTTTAAGGGTAAATCCACATTTGAAATGTGGGAGTCTTTTAAGGAAAGGTTGATTAGAGTGCAGGACAGACATGTCCCTGTGAAAATGAGGGCTAGAAATGGCAAGATTAGGGAACCATGGATGACGGGTGGAATTGTGAGACTAGCTAAGATGAAAAAGGAAGCATACATAAGATCTAGGCGACTTAAAACTGATGAAGCTTTGGAGAAATATCGGGAAAGTAGGACAAATCTCAAATGCGCAATAAAGAGGGCTAAAAGGGGTCATGAAATATCTTTGGCTAACAGGGTTAAGGAAAATCCCAAAGCCTTTTATTCGTATATAAGGAGCAAGAGGGTAACTAGAGAAAGGATTGGCCCACTCAAAGACAAAAGAGGGAATTTATGCGTAGAGTCAGAGGAAATGGGTGAGATTCTTAATGAGTACTTTGCATCGGTATTCACAAAGGAGAGGGACATGACGGATGTTGAGGCTAGGGATGAATGTTTAAATACTCTCGGTCAAGGTCATACGGAAGGGGGAAGTTTTGGGTATTCTAAAAGGCATTAAGGTGGACAAGTCCCCAGGTCCGGATGGGATCTATCCCAGGTTACTGAGGGAAGCGAGGGACGAAATAGCTGGGGCCTTAACAGATATCTTTGCAGCATCCTTGAGCACGGGTGAGGTCCCAGAGGACTGGAGAATTTCTAATGTTGTCCCTTTGTTTAAGAAGGGTAGCAGGGATAATCCAGGGAATTACAGACCTGTGAGTTTGACGTCAGTGGTAGGAAAACTGTTGGAGAAGATACTGAGGGATAGGATCTATTCACATTTGGAAGAAAATAGACTTATCAGTGATAGGCAGCATGGTTTTGTGCAGGGAAGGTCATGTCTCACAAACCTTTTTAAAAAAATGTTTTTTTATTGAGTTTTCATATTTTATATACAACATATTACAAATTATTAGAGAAAAAAAAACAACACACGCAAAAATTAACATGTATATTTACAGGTAAGCATCTTCATAATAACAACTGTGGCCGCCCCTTTAGCCGGCATACATATTTTACATTCCCCAATATGGCCGAGGCACATGATTATAGGCATTTATTTATAGTTTGGTTTTGGGCCTTAGCTAGCCATCAAACCCCCATAACGACCCCCCCCCCCCCCCCCCCCCCCCCCCCCCCCGGCTACCTTCCCCCGATTCCCGTCCATTTTCCCCTGATTCTTGGCCACCCGACTATTCTTCCTCTTGTACGTTGGCCACAAACAGGTCCCGGAACAATTGCATGAATGGCTCCCACGTTCTGTGGAAGCCGTCGTCTGACCCTCGGATGGCGAATTTGATTTTCTCCATTTGGAGAGATTCCGAGACAGCCAGTCCGCAGCTCTGGGCGGTGCTGCTGACCGCCAGCCAAACAGGATTCTACGGCGGGCGATCAGGGTAGGCAAAGGCAAGGGCGTCCGCCCTCCTCCCCAGGAATAGATCTGGCTGGTCTGAAACCCCGAAGACCGCCACTATCGGGCATGGCTCCACCCTCACCCCCACCACTTTGGACATAGCCTCGAAGAAGGCTGTCCAGTACTCCACAAGTCTGGGGCAAGACCAGAACATGTGGGCGTGGTTGGCCGGGCCTCCTTGGCACCGTTCACATCTGTCCTCCACCTCCGGGAAGAACCTACTCATACGGTTTCTTGTTAAGTGGGCTATGTACCACTTTTAGTTGCGTCAGGCTGAGCCTTGCGCACGTGGAGGTGGAGTTGACCCTATGCAGTGCTTCGCTCCAGAGTCCCCACCCTATCTCCATCCCCAGGTCGTCCTCCCATTTCCTTCTTGTTGCGTCCAGTACGGTGTCGTCCCTTTCTACCAGTCGGTCATACATGTCACTACAGTTCCCTTTCTCTAGGATACTTGCGTCCAGTAGGTCTTCCAGTAGTGTCTGTCGTGGCGGTTGTGGGTACGTCCTTGTCTCCTTTCGTAGGAAGTTTTTGAGTTGCAGGTACCGTAGCTCGTTCCCCCCAGCTAGTCGAAATTTCTCTGTCAGTTCGTCCAGTGTTGCGATCCTGTCGTCCGTGTATAGGTCCCTGACTGTCAGTGTCCCTCTTTCCTGCCTCCACCTTTTGAAGGTGGCGTCAGTCAGTGCTGGTGTGAACCTATGGTTGTTGCAGATGGGAGCTTTGTCCGACATTTTGGTCAGGCCAAATTGCTGCCGCAGTTGGTTCCAGGATTGGAGGGTGGCTGCCACCACTGGGCTGCTGGAGTGTTTTTTGGGTGGGGATGGGAGTGCTGCCGTGGTGAGGGCCCGGAGGGAGGTCCCCATGCAGGAGGCCTCCTCCGCATGCACCCACTCGGCTTCTGGCTCCTGGATCCATCCCCTTACTCGCTCGGCTGTTGCCGCCCAGTGGTAGAATTGTAGATTCGGGAGGGCTAGCCCCCCCCTGGATTTTGTTTTTTGTAGGACCTTCTTTGGGATCCTAGCATTTTTACCCCCCCCCCCCCCCCACATACGAACGCCATGATAAGTTTGTCCAGCACTTTGAAAAAGGCCTTGGGGATGTAGATCGGAATGGATCTAAACAGGAAGAGGAACCTGGGCAGTACGTTCATTTTGATCGTCTGGACTCTCCCCGCGAGGGAGAGTGGGAGTGTGTTCCATCTTTGCAGGTCCTTTTTTACTTCCTCCGTCAGGCTGGTGAGGTTCCACTTGTGGATCCCTTTCCAGTCATGGGCTATTTGGATCCCCAGGTAGCGGAATTTATGTCGGGCTTGTTTGAACGGCAGCCCCTTTAGTGCTGCCCCCCCCTTGCGGGTGTACTGGGAAGATCTCGCTTTTGCTCATGTTGAGTTTGTAGCCCGAGAAGGCTCCAAACTCTTTCAGGAGCGCGATGATTCCGTCCATGCTGCTTTGTGGGTCCGAGATATAGAGGAGCAGATCATCTGCATAGAGTGAGACTCTGTGCTCTCTGCCTCCCCTTCGGATCCCCCTCCAATGTCTTACAAACCTAATAGAATTCTTTGAGGAAGTGACAAAGTTAATTGATGAGAGAAGAGCTGTGGATGTCTTATACATGGACTGCAGTAAGGCGTTTGATAAAGTTTCCCATGGCAGGTTGATGGAAAAAGTGAAGTCGTATGGGGTTCAGGGTGTACTAGCTAGATGGATAAAGAACTGGCTGGGTAACAGGAGACAGAGAGTAGTGGTGGAAGGGAGTGTCTCAAAATGGAGAAGGGTGACTAGTGGTGTTCCACAGGGATCCGTGCTCGGACCACTGTTGTTTGTGATCTACATAAATGACCTGGAGGAAGGTTTAGGTGGTCTGATGAGCAAGTTTGCAGATGATACTAAGGTTGGTGGAGTTGCAGATAGCAAGGAGGACTGTCAGAGAATACAGCAAAATATAGATAGATTGGAGAGTTGGGCAGAGAAATGGCAGATGGAGTTCAATCCAGGCAATGCGAGGTGATGCATTTTGGAAGATCTAATTCAAGAGCGGACTATACGGTCAATGGAAGAGTCCTGGGGAAAATTGATGTGCAGAGAGATCTGGGAGTTCAGGTCCATTGTACCCTGAAGATGGCAACGCAGGTCGATAGAGTGGTTAAGAAGGCATACAGCATGCTTGCCTTCATCGGACGGGGTATTGAGTACAAGAGTCGGCAGGTCATGTTACAGTTGTATAGGACTTTGGTTCGGCCACATTTGGAATACTGCGTGCAGTTCTGGTCGCCACATTACCAGAAGGATGTGGATGCTTTAGAGAGGGTGCAGAGGAGGTTCACCAGGATGTTGCCTGGTATGGAGGGTGCTAGCTATGATGAAAGGTTGAGTAGATTAGGATTGTTTTCGTTGGAAAGACGGAGGTTGAGGGGGGGGGACCTGATTGAGGTCTACAAAATTATGAGAGGAATGGACAGGGTGGATAGCAACAAGCTTTTCCCAAGAGTCAGTTACAAGGGGGTCACGATTTCAAGGTAAGAGGGGGAAAGTTTAAGGGAGGTGTGCGTGGAAAGTTTTTTACGCAGAGGGTGGTGGGTGCCTGGAACGCTTTACCAGCGGAGGTGGTAGAGGTGGGCACGATAGCATCATTTAAGATGCATCTAGACAGGTACATGAACGGGCGGGGAACAGAGGGAAGTAGATCCTTGGAAAATCGGCGACAGGTTTAGATAAAGGATCTGGATCGGCGCAGGCTGGGAGAGCCGAAGGGCCTGTTCCTGTGCTGTAATTTTCTTTGTTCTTAATTATCGCCTTTATAAGACGTGGTACCTGACCGTGGTACATGCTCACTCCAGATGTGGCCGGGCCGAGATTTCCTCGGATTGAAGCATCGCGACCTCCTTCCCATCGAATTGCCGATCACCCAACTTTGTGTGAATGGAGAGAGGCGGATACTCAGCGAGACCTTGGTGTCCTTGTGCATCAGTCGATGAAAGTAAGCGCGCAGGTACAGCAGGCGGTAAAGAAGGCCAATGGTGTGTTGGCCTTCATAGCGAGAGGATTCGAGTATAGGAATAGGGATGTGTTGCTGCAATTGTCTCGGGCATTGGTGAGGCCACACCTGGAGTATTGTGGGCAGTTTTGGTGTCCTTCTCTGAGGAAGGATGTTCTTGCTATGGAGGGAGGGCAGCGAAGGTTTACCAGGCTGATTCCTGGGATGGCGGGGCGGTAATATGAGGAGAGACTAAACCGGTCGGGATTATATTCATTGGAGTTTAGACGAGTGAGAGGGGATCTCGTAGAAACCTATAAAATTCTGACAGGATTGGACAGGGTAGATTCAGAAAGAATGTTCCCGATGGTGGGGGAGTCCAGAATAGGGGTCATAGTTCGAGGGTCAGGGGTTAACCGTTTAGGACTGAGGTGAGGAGAAATTTCTCCATCCAGAGAATTTGCTACCACAGGAAGTAGTTGAGGCCAAAACGTGGTGTAATTTCGAGAAGGAGTTGGATACAGCTCTTGGGGATAAAGGGATTGAGGGATATGGGTGAAGGCGGGATCAGGGTATTGAACTTGATGATCAGCCATGATCGTAAGGAATGGGAGCAGGCTCGATGGGCTGAATGGCCTCCTCCTGCTTCTATCTTCTGTGGATATTTCTGCGGCCCAGTCGCCTATCTCAGCCCGTCTTCGTTGGCTGACATTGGTTCCCGATCAAGCAACATCTTCAGCGCATCCCGCTCCTCCAACCCTCCAAGCTGGATTGATATCACCTCATGTAACCCGATATCAATCTAGGAACAGGAGTCAGGCCACTCGGCCCATCGAGCCCGCTCCACCACCCAATATGATCGTAGCCGAATGGACACTTCGCTGCCCTTTACACCCAGTGTCCCCATAACCCTTCCCATTATTGTCAATCAGACAACTACCATTGTCTGCTTTAGACACACTCCATAGAATCCCTACCGTGCAGAAGGAGGCCATTCGGCCCATCGAGTCTGCACCGACCCCTCTGAAAGAGCACCCTAACTCGGCCGCTCACTCCCCCCCTGCCCCATCCCCGTAACCTCACCTAACCTGCACATCACTGGACACTAAGGGGGCAATTTATCACGGCCAGTCCACCTAACCTGCAGATCTTTGGACTGTGGGAGGAAACCGGAGCACCCGGAGGAAACCCACGTAGCAAAGGGGGAGAAGGTGCAGACTCCGCACAGTCTCCCCCCCCCCCAAGGCCGGAATTGAACCCCGCTCCCTGGCGCCGTGAGGCAGCAGTGCTAACCCCTGTGACCTCCCCCTCAATGACTGAGTTTCCACAGCCCCCTGGCGATGGATAATCCCAAAGATTCGCAATCCTCTGCGTAATGGGAGTGACCCTTCATATTGTCCCTCAATTTATTAATTGCCCGAATGGTTTGCTCAAAGGACTACACACAAGTTGTTGTTCTATCTGAGTTCTCTCGCTGTGAAGACCTGCCTTCCCTGAACTTGTGAGGTTATCTTGTTAATATTAATCATCTGTTTCCCTGGTCTCCGAACTCCCTAATGGGGCCCCCCACCATCTCCAGCTCTTCCACGTGGAGGTCTGGATCAATTTTAGCCCACCTGCAGCCCATGTGGAGGGAGATAGAGAACATAGTGGTGAGGTGCAACGACAATAATCTCTCCCTCAATGTCAGGAGCTGGTCATCGACTTCAGGAAGCCAAGTGTCCTCCGCCCCCCCCCGTCTGCATCAACGGGGCCGAGGTGGAGATGGTCGACAGCTTAAACGTCCTGGGTGTGCACATCACCAACCATCTGTCCTGGTCCACCCACGTCGCGCTATCACCAAGAAAGCACAACAGCGCCTAGACTTCCTCAGGAAACTAAGGAAATTCGACACGTCCGCATTGACCCTTACCAACTTTTACAGATGCACCATAGAAAGCAGCCTATCGGGCTGCATCACAGCCTGGGTATGGCAACTGCTCGGCCCAGGACTGTAAGAAACTTCAGAGAGTCGTGAACACAGCCCAGTCCATCACACGAACCTGCCTCCCATCCATTGACTCTGTCCACACCTCCCGCTGCCTGGGGAAAGCGGGCGGTATAATCTTTTTTTTTCCCAATTAAGGGGCCATTTAGCGAGGCCAATCCACCTACCCTGCACATCTTTGGGTTGTGGGGGCGAAACCCACGCAGACACGGGGAGAATGTGCAAACTCCACACGGACAGTGACCCAGAGCCGGGATTCGAACCTGGGACCTCAGCGCCGTGAGGCAGCAGGGCTAACCCACTGCGCCACCGGGGCAGCATGATCAAAGACCCCTCCCACCCGGCTTACTCACTCTTCCAACTTCTTCCATCGGGCAGGACATAGAACATAGAACAGTACAGCACAGAACAGGCCCTTCGGCCCTCGATGTTGTGCCGAGCAATGATCACCCTACTTAAACCCACGTAACCCGTATACCCGTAACCCAACAATCCCCCCATTAACCTTACACTACGGGCAATTTAGCATGGCCAATCCACCTAACCCGCACATCTTTGGACTGTGGGAGGAAACCGGAGCACCCGGAGGAAACCCACGCACACACGGGGAGGACGTGCAGACTCCACACAGACAGTGACCCAGCCGGGAATCGAACCTGGGACCCTGGATCTGTGAAGCATTGATGCTAACCACCATGCTACCGTGAGGCCCCTAAGAAGTCTGAGAACACGCACGAACAGACTCAAAAACAGCTTCTTCCCCGCTGTCACCAGACTCCTAAACGACCCTCTTATGGACTGAACTGATCTCTCCACACATCGTCTCGACTGAGTAATACTACGTACGCTTCACCCGATGCCTGTGTCTCTGTATTTACATTGCGTATTTATCGTATGCCCTCTGTTTTTCATGTACGGAGCGATCTGCCTGGACTGTAATCAGAACAATCCTCTTCACCGTACCTCGGTGCCCGTGACAATAAATCTAAATCTCAACGTGCGAATGGACACTCCAGAGAACCACAAGGAGGCACGGGGAATGGTCATGTTCCATTTGGCCCTTTATTGAAATGGCGGTTTCGAGACTTTGGGGGGGGGGGGGGGTTTACAGGGCGGGAGGTCTCGCCGGTACTGACGGAAGGCTCAGTCGCAATCTGACCCACTGATCGCCTGAGCGAACCCAGCCTCCGCTTCGCCTGCTCACAGCTCCGAGCGATCGTCGGTGACTTGACACACCGCAGGGTCCACGCGGGTGAATACGTCCATTCCAGCCCTGTATCAAACACAGAGACAGAGAGAGAGAGACAAACCATTGAGAAGAAATGGACAGATATAGTTCACAGTCCTGTTCCAGGGTTCAATATTTCATCAATATTTTGGAGAGGCACAGATCAGACATTGTAATCTTACTCCCCAGACCATAATTTTAAAAGATTCCATCATCAAACACTCCCAGGACAGAGACAGCACAGGGTTAGATACAGAGTAAATCTCCCTCTACACTGTCCCCATCAAACACTCCCAGGACAGAGACAGCACGGGGTTAGATACAGAGTAAAGCTCCCTCTACACTGTCCCCATCAAACACTCCCAGGACAGAGACAGCACGGGGTTAGATACAGAGTAAAGCTCCCTCTACACTGTCCCCATCAAACACTCCCAGGACAGGTACAGCACAGGGTTAGATACAGAGTAAAGCTCCCTCTACACTGTCCCCATCAAACACTCCCAGGACAGGTACAGCACGGGGTTAGATACAGAGTAAAGCTCCCTCTACATTGTCCCCATCAAACACTCCCAGGACAGGTATAGCACGGGTTAGATAGATACAGAGTAAAGCTCCCTCTGCACTGTCCCCATCAAACACTCCCAGGACAGGTACAGCACGGGGTTAGATACAGAGTAAAGCTCCCTCTACACTGTCCCCATCAAACACTCCCAGGACAGGTACAGCACGGGGTTAGATACAGAGTAAAGCTCCCTCTACACTGTCCCTATCAAACACTCCCAGGACAGGTACAGCACGGGGTTAGATACAGGGTAAAGCTCCCTCTGCACTGTCCCCATCAAACACTCCCAGGACAGGTACAGCACGGGGTTAGATACAGAGTAAAGCTCCCTCTACACTGTCCCCATCAAACACTCCCAGGACAGGAACAGCACGGGGTTAGATACAGAGTAAAGCTCCCTCTACACTGTCCCCATCAAACACTCCCAGGTCAGGTACAGCCCGGGGTTAGATACAGAGTAAAGCTCCCTCTACACTGTCCCCATCAAACACTCCCAGGACAGGTACAGCACGGGGTTAGATACAGAGTAAAGCTCCCTCTACACTGTCCCCATCAAACACTCCCAGGACATGTACAGCCCGGGGTTAGATACAGAGTAAAGCTCCCTCTACACTGTCCCCATCAAACACTCCCAGGACAGGTACAGCACGGGGTTAGATACAGAGTAAAGCTCCCTCTACACTGTCCCCATCAAACACTCCCAGGACAGGTACAGCACGGGGTTAGATACAGAGTAAAGCTCCCTCTACACTGTCCCCATCAAACACTCCCAGGACAGGTACAGCACGGGGTTAGATACAGAGTAAAGCTCCCTCTACACTGTCCCCATCAAACACTCCCAGGACAGGTACAGCACGGGGTTAGATACAGAGTAAAGCTCCCTCTACACTGTCCCCATCAAACACTCCCAGGACATGTACAGCACGGGGTTAGATACAGAGTAAAGCTCCCTCTACACTGTCCCCATCAAACACTCCCAGGACAGGTACAGCACGGGGTTAGATACAGAGTAAAGCTCCCTCTACACTGTCCCCATCAAACACTCCCAGGACAGGTACAGCCGGGGTTAGATACAGAGTAAAGCTCCCTCTACACTGTCCCCATCAAACACTCCCAGGACAGGTACAGCACGGGGTTAGATACAGAGTAAAGCTCCCGCTACACTGTCCCCATCAAACACTCCCAGGACAGGTACAGCACGGGGTTAGATACAGAGTAAAGCTCCCTCTACACTGTCCCCATCAAACACTCCCAGGACAGGTACAGCACGGGGTTAGATACAGAGTAAAGCTCCCTCTACACTGTCCCCATCAAACACTCCCAGGACAGGTACACCACGGGGTTAGATACAGAGTAAAGCTCCCTCTACACTGTCCCCATCAAACACTCCCAGGACAGGTACAGCACGGGGTTAGATACAGAGTAAAGCTCCCGCTACACTGTCCCCATCAAACACTCCCAGGACAGGTACAGCACGGGGTTAGATACAGAGTAAAGCTCCCGCTACACTGTCCCCATCAAACACTCTGACCATGGACGGGATTCTCCGTTTCAGCCGCAGGTCAGCGCTCATTCCAGCCGAGGAAATGGCAGCCCCGCTTCGCCGACGCGGCGCTCGAGACCCTGAGACCCTGTAGGACGCCATGGAGGAAAGGCGGGACACCCTGTTCCCCGGGGTGGAACGGAGGCTCCCCCCCCCCCCAGCTGCCGTTCACCATGCCTGAGCGCAGGCCTCAAGAGGCCGTTATCCCCACTTTCAGCACTGCTGCCTCACGGCGCCGAGGTCCCAGGTTCGATCCCGGCTCTGGGTCACTGTCCGTGTGCGGAGTTTGCACATTCTCCCCGTGTCTGCGTGGGCTTCGACCCACAACCCAAAAACACGTGCATTTTTTAAAAAAGCAGTGCCGTAAAAATCGGCCCGGTCCCCTCGGGGCGGCCAGGGTGAGTAACCCAGCTCCGTACCCCCGCCACCAATCCCTCCCCACCCCCGCCAGAGGGGCAACCAAACCCCACATGCCGTCAGTCTACTCAAACCTCTTGGGTTGACAACGCGAGCTGTTAGAACAATGCCCTCCTTACAAAGTGGCCCCCCAGTTGTCCTTTGGATCTTGTCGGTTTAGTCGGAGTAACCACATGGTATTCAGCTGTTCTTTGCCTCCGCCGTTGTAGTACTGCCCAGCCCAAACTGTGACGCTGTCTGCAGGTGCTGAGGGAGGAAATTAGAAACAGCACGATTGTTAGGAGGAGGTGTAGCTCTGACCTCGCGCAGATCAAACCAAACACTGGGGGTTCCTGACTGGGGGTTTTCAATTGGGAAGCAGAGACGGTGACGTGAATTCATACCGCACCTCGGTTCCACCACACCTGGAGTTCCCGCAAACAGCCCCGGTCGCCATGTTATAGAAAGGACATGGAGGCACTGGAGAAGGTGCAACAGTGGGTGAGCACCGCTGCCTCACGGCGAGTTCGAATCCCGGCTCTGGGTCACTGTCCGTGTGGAGTTTGCACGTTCTCCCCGTGTCTGCGTGGGTTTCGCCCCCACAACCCAAAGATGTGCAGGGTAGGTGCATTGGCCACGCTAAATTGCCCCTTCATTGGGAAAAATGAATTGGGTACACTAAATTAAAAAAAAACCAAATGATTCGCTAGACAGGGACTTGTTTCTCCAGGAAGAGAAAGATTGACCTGGTGGAGGGCTTTGTCAGATCAGTCGGCAGGTCCTCTTGAGAGGGTGGTGGTCAGCGCCAGATTGTCGCTCCCCTCGTTGTGTTTTTACACAGCTCTGGAGCTTGGCCTGTGTGACCTGTTGTCGGAGCCCTTCCTCGCAAGCCAGGACTGAGAGGAGGGTAGGAACCAGCTCCTCTCCCAATGGCATTGTGGCGAACCTTCATCAAGTAGCAGACGGAAAAGCTCAGAGATATTAAAACAGCTTCTCCGCTTGGGGGCGAGTGAGGTAAGTGGGTAAGGCTGGCAGAGCGAGTGGAGCGACAGGGCGATGAGCTCAGGTCAGGTTGCGTGAGGGAGTGTCAGAGCACTGGGAGGGTCAGAAGGGGCTGGCGGGGTCCGGGGAGGTGTGAAGTTCAGTGTCGCGGAGCCTGCTCTACCCAAGACCGCAGGAAACTACAAAGAGATCGTGAATGTAGCCCAGTCCATCAGGCAAACCAGCCTCCCATCCATCGACTCTGTCTACAATTCCTGCTGCCTCGGGAAAGGGCAGCCAGCGTAATTAAGGGCCCCACGCACCCCGGACATACCTTCTTCCGTCAGGAAAAAGATACCAAAGTTTGAGGTCACGTACCGACCGACTCAGGAACAGCTTCTTCCCTCCTGCCGTCAGACTTTTGAATGGACCCACCTCGTATTGAGTTGATCTTTTCTCTACACCTTGCTATAACTGTAACATTATATTCTGCAGTCTCTCCTTCCTTCCCTATGGACGGTATCCATTATTTGTACAGCATGCAAGAAACAATACTTTTCACCGCATACTAATACATGTGACAATAATAAATCAAATCAAATCAAAGGGGGAGATCGGGTGTCTGAGGTGGACCAGGTGGGGAGTCGGGGAGGTCAGTTTCAGAATTACCCCGGAGTTGATACAATTTATGCCGATCTGACATTTCCAGGTGATTAAGACAGAACCGTTCGCAGTCTCTGACCAACTCAGAGTTATTATTATGCCTGTTTGCGTGTGTTTTTTTTGTGAAACGAAAAAGTATATTCACTGTGTGCATTTCTTAGTGGATGGTGCAAAAGTGAAAAACGAAACCATCTTGAAGTTGGTGGTTTATTTTTTTTTTCTTGGGGGGAGGTGTCATGTGAGAGTACCTTTAAGAATTGGATGTTTAAGAAATGTACCTTGAAGAAAGCTTGGGTGTGGCTGTGAGCTGCATTGCTGGTGACCTCTGCCATGAAGGACTATCTCTTAATCCTTTGGTGAAATCGGAATTGTAAAAAGGTCTCAGTATTGAATATAAATCTAATGTGCTTCTGTTTGAAGGATTTGTTCAGTCTTTTGGATGTGTAAAGGAACAGTTTGCAGGATTGGGTGGTGTTGTATTATTTTGGGGGTTATCTTTGAAGTAAGGGGTGTTAAGTGATCCAATGTTTATTTAAAAGGTTAATTTGAGTTCATGGAATAAACATTGTTTTGTTTTAAAAACCACGTGTCCATAATTGTAATACTACACCTGGGGAACAAGCCGTGTGCTTCAAAAGCAACAATACATTAAAGGTGGGGGTTGGTTGAACTTCATGATACATTTTGGGGACTCGTTCCCACAGGGAGTGGGGAGAATGTGGGACTCGCTCCCACGGGGAGTGGGGGAGAATGTGGGACTCGCTCCCACGGGGAGTGGGGGAGAATGTGGGACTCGCTCCCACGGGGAGTGGGGGAGAATGTGGGACTCGCTCCCACAGGGAGTGGGGAGAATGTGGGACTCGCTCCCACGGGGAGTGAGGGAGAAAGTGGGACTCGCTCCCACGGGGAGTGGGGGAGAATGTGGGACTCGCTCCCACGGGGAGTGGGGGAGAAAGTGGGACTCGCTCCCACGGGGAGTGGGGGAGAAAGTGGGACTCGCTCCCACGGGGAGTGGGGGAGAATGTGGGACTCGCTCCCACAGGGAGTGGGGGAGAATGTGGGACTCGCTCCCACAGGGAGTGGGGGAGAACGTGGGGCTCGCTCCCACAGGGAGTAGGGAGAATGTGGGACTTGCTCCCACAGGGAGTGGGGGAGAATGTGGGACTCGCTCCCACAGGGAGTGGGGCAGAATGTGGGACTCGCTCCCACGGGGAGTGGGGGAGAATGTGGGACTCGCTCCCACGGGGAGATAGAGGAATAGAAGGTCCTGGAGATGGGGGTGAGTCACTGTGCTCCCACTGGAGGAGAGGTTGGTGAAACGACCAGAGGGAAAGTTGGAAGGGGAGTGAGCCGGGGAGAGTTTGGAATGGCAGCAATCAGGAACACAGCCCTTCCGTTAAATAAATACTTTGCATTACCAGTGGCCCACTTCACCACAAACCCAAAGGTTGGTTGGGTGATATCCTGCTGGTATCCAACAATGTCTCCTCGTGAAACCTCTCCACTCACTGACGCTTTGGACGTGTAGGAACCTTCGAAACCCCCAGCGTCCATCACATTGATCCACACGATGGACCCGAGTTCGTTGGTCCAACATCCAGCCAGCGCCATGTCCTGACAGAGACACCACATTGTTAGCCACCATTAACTCGGCCGAGATAAAGGACGATCGGCGTTTGTAGAGCGCCTTCCGTGATCTCGGAGCCGCGCCCCCAAAAGTGCCCCGGAACCCCGGACGTACCTGCCTCAGAGAGCATCATGGGAAAACGCGGCAGCCCGTCTCCGCACAGCCAACTCCCACTAAAGGTCACGATGACCAGTTCTGAGCAAAGGGTCAGACCTGCTCGAGCAGCGTATCCCGTGTAGTCTGACGCCATGTTCCCGCAGATACTTTTTATAAATTTAGAGTACCCAATTATTTTTTCCAATTAAGGGGCAATTTAGCGCGGCCAATCCACCTACCCTGCACATCTTTGGGTTGTGGGGGCGAAACCCACGCAGACACGGGGAGAATGTGCAAACTCCACACGGACAGTGACCCAGAGCCGGGATCGAACCTGGGACCTCGGCGCCGCGAGGCGGTTGTGCTAACCACTAGGCCACCGTGCTGCCCCTTCCCGCAGATACTTTATTCCCTGTTCAAACCTCCCATCACCTGGTGACCCTCGATCAGAATACTGAGCTGTGACGGTCAGGCTGCACCTGAATGAGATTTTCCTTCTTTGTCTGAAGCCGGGGGCACCTTGCCCGAGATTTAAGCTCTCTGCGATCGGAAATCAGGCGGACTTCCCTCTCTATGTAACATCTCCCCTACCCCCCCCCCCCCCACACCCCCGTCTCCTCACCAAGGTACCAGACTGACCCCAGACGGGGCGCAACACTGCGGACCATTGTCCACATTAGCGACTCGCACCATTTGGGGGTCTCCCGCTTTTCAGTTGATCTTTAGCTCCATTTCGGCAGGGGTCAAGTCAGATTCATTCCCCCCCCCCGCACGTCGTTTCAAAACCTGGGATCACAGCACGGTGATCAGGAATCCTGTCCGATTCACCCTCTCTCTCTCTAACCCCGGGATCACAGGACAGTGATCAGGAATCCTGTCCGATTCACCCTCTCTCTCTCTAACCCAGGGATCACAGGACAGTGATCAGGAATCCTGTCCGATTCACTCTCTCTCTCTCTCTAACCCAGGGATCACAGGACAGTGATCAGGAATCCTGTCCGATTCACTCTCTCTCTCTCTAACCCAGGGATCACAGGACAGTGATCAGGAATCCTGTCCGATTCACCCTCTCCCTCTCTCTCTCTCTAACCCAGGGATCACAGGACAGTGATCAGGAATCCTGTCCGATTCACTCTCTCCCTCTCTCTCTAACCCAGGGATCACAGGACAGTGATCAGGAATCCTGTCCGATTCACCCTCTCCCTCTCCCTCTCTAACCCAGGGATCACAGGACTGTGATCAGGAATCCTGTCCGATTCACCCTCTCTCTCTCTCTCTAACCCAGGGATCACAGGACAGTGATCAGGAATCCTGTCCGATTCACCCTCTCTCTCTCTCTCTAACCCAGGGATCACAGGACAGTGATCAGGAATCCTGTCCGATTCACCCTCTCTCTCTCTCTCTAACCCAGGGATCACAGGACAGTGATCAGGAATCCTGTCCGATTCACTCTCTCTCTCTCTCTAACCCAGGGATCACAGGACAGTGATCAGGAATCCTGTCCGATTCACTCTCTCTCTCTCTCTCTAACCCAGGGATCACAGGACAGTGATCAGGAATCCTGTCCGATTCACCCTCTCTCCCTCTCTCTCTAACCCAGGGATCACAGGACAGTGATCAGGACCACAAGACCATCAGCTGCAAGTAGGCCATTCGGCCCATCGAGTCTGTTTTGCCATTCAATCACGGCTGCTCTGATATAATGCTCAACCCCACTTGTCCCGCCTTCTCCCCGTGATCCTCGATTCCCTTGAGCAGGAGCAGGAATCCTGGCCGAATTCTAACCGGCTAACTGTCCCTGCCCCCCCCCCCCCCCCCCCCCCCCCCCCCCCCCCCGTTCCCCCCCCCCCCCCCCCCGCCCCATCGTCCGCTTCCCTACAGGGACTAACTCTCCCTGGACTCACCAATCCTGCAGTCGATACGCCGACGATGGCACACACTGATAGCAAGGTAGCCAGCCGCAACATCCCGGCCTGCATGGTGCCAAGCTAGGTGCTGCTCCTCTCACTCTGCTGTCGGGCGTGGTGGTGGGGCTGTGCTTTAAAGAGCCCCGTTCCCTCGGATAGGCCGGCTCGAGGTCACGTTGGGCAAAGGTTGAGTCAGAGTATTTCCAAGAAAGGAACGAACTGCTGAGGACACGCAAAAACAGCCGGCTGTTGGCACATACCAGCCTCCCCGGTTTAACAGGGAAGATGCATTACCACAGGAAGTAGGTGATGGAACCATTAATTCACCAGACACATGTTTCCAATGTGAATCTAGGCTTTAATCGACTTACCTCAGAGCCAGCCTGTTACCCGTTGATGAACTCGTAGTGACCCAGGCTGACTCTGGACACGGATACTTAGACAGCTGCGCTACGGGGAGGAGTCGTGTGCGGAACCAAGGGTGGAGCCCAGTACAAGTTCCTAAGTGCTCCCAGGGCTACTCCCCCTAGTGGTAGGATGGCGCTACTGCGCTTACAATAACAGTGTGAATTAGTATATATACATTCATATATTACATTCACCACAGGAGGTGACACCAAAACTTGGAATATATTCAAGAGACGGCTAGATACGGCACTTGGGGAGAATGGGATCAAAGGCTATGGGGGGAAAGCAGGATTGGGCTATTGAGTTGGATGATCAGCCATGATGGTGATGAATGGCGGAGCAGGCTCGAAGGGCCAAAAGGCCTCCTCCTGCTCCTATCTTCTATGAATCATGTTCCCTCTTGTGGGAGAGTCCGGGACCACAGGTGACAATCTCAGGGTGAGGGGGCGTCCTGTTTGAGGCAGGGATGAGGAGGAATTTCTTCTCTCACAAGGCAGTGATTGTGTGGAGTTTTTGGTTCCACGGAGAGCTCGAGAGGCTGGGTCCTGGTATTCACGGCCGAGAGAGAGAGAGAGAGATCTTCAATCAGTGAGGGTGTCGGGGAAGAATGAGGGATAGTGGATTCGAGGATCAGTCACGGTCTCGTTGAACGGCAGGGCGGGGGGCAGTGTCGATGGGCTGAATGGCCCAATCCTGCTCAGTCAGGGTGACGCACAGTGGGAGGGGTCAGTACCTGTGTTTTTGTCCGCATGAACAACCTTTATTTTCTCTTTGTGGATTAAAGGCCAGGAATTTGCAGTGTACCAAATGGGGCCTCACGGTAGCATGGTGGTTAGCATCAATGCTTCACAGCTCCAGGGTCCCAGGTTCGATTCCCGGCTGGGTCACTGTCTGTGTGGAGTCTGCACGTCCTCCCTGTGTGTGCGTGGGTTTCCTCCGGGTGCTCCGGTTTCCTCCCACAGTCCAAAGATGTGCGGGTTAGGTGGATTGGCCATGCTAAATTGGTATACGGGTTACGTGGGTTTGAGTAGGGTGATCATTGCTCGGCACAACATCGAGGGCCGAAGGGCCTGTTCTGTACTGGACTGTTCTATGTTCTAAATCACCATGACAACACGTTCAGAGCGCAAGGCAAGTTGAAACTCGACGTGCGGGTTCCAGCTTCCAGGTAAAGTTAAAACAAACAAACAAAACCAGGTTCAAACCTAGATACTGTCACGGGGAGTGTCTCTCCGGGATGGAGCAGCGATCACACCAGCGATTTCGCAAACGTTTCCCCATAGCCCAGCACTAATAAAGGCAACTCTTGGCACAGGAAGAACATTCTAGAACGGCTGTAGTTATAATGGAAATGTTTTGGGCAGTGGTTAGCACTGCCGCCTCACAGCGTCGAGGTCCCAGGTTCGATCCCGGCTCTGGGTCACTGTCAGTGTGCAGTTTGCACATTCTCCCCGTGTCTACGCGCATTTCCTCCGGGTGCGCCGGTTTCCTCCCACAGTCCAAAGATGCACAGATGAGGTGGATTGGTCGTGCGAAATTGCCCTTCGTGTCCAAGGGTGTGTAGGTTAGGGGAGGTTACGGGGTTAGGGTGGGGGAGAGGACCAAGGGAAGGTACTGAGGGAGCTCCACCCTGTTGGAAGGGGATTATTGAGGGAGTGCTGCACTGTCAGAGGGTCAGTACTGAGGGAGTGCCGCACTGTCAGAGGGTCAGTACTGAGGGAGTGCCGCACTGTCAGAGGGTCAGTACTGAGGGAGCTCCGCTCTGTCAGAGGGTCAGTACTGAGGGAGCGCCGCACTGTCAGAGGGTCAGTACTGAGGGAGTGCTGCACTGTCAGAGGGTCAGTACTGAGGGAGAGCCGCACTGTCAGAGGGTCAGTACTGAGGGAGTGCCGCACTGTCAGAGGGTCAGTACTGAGGGAGTGCCGCACTGTCAGAGGGTCTGTACTGAGGGAGTGCCGCACTGTCAGAGGGTCAGTACTGAGGGAGTGCTGCACTGTCAGAGGGTCAGTACTGAGGGAGTGCTGCACTGTCAGAGGGTCAGTACTGAGGGAGTGCTGCACTGTCAGAGGGTCAGTACTGAGGGAGTGCCGCACTGTCAGGGGGTCAGTACTGAGGGAGTGCCGCACTGTCAGGGGGTCAGTACTGAGGGAGTGCCGCACTGTCAGAGGGTCAGTACTGAGGGAGTGTCACACTGTCAGAGGGTCAGTACTGAGGGAGTGCTGCACAGTCAGAGGGTCAGTACTGAGGGAGTGCCGCACTGTCAGAGGGTCAGTACTGAGGGAGTGCCGCACTGTCAGAGGGTCAGTACTGAGGGAGTGCCGCACTGTCAGAGGGTCAGTACTGAGGGAGTGCCGCACTGTCAGAGGGTCTGTACTGAGGGAGTGCCGCACTGTCAGAGGGTCAGTACTGAGGGAGTGCTGCACTGTCAGAGGGTCAGTACTGAGGGAGTGCTGCACTGTCAGAGGGTCAGTACTGAGGGAGTGCTGCACTGTCAGAGGGTCAGTACTGAGGGAGTGCCGCACTGTCAGGGGGTCAGTACTGAGGGAGTGCCGCACTGTCAGGGGGTCAGTACTGAGGGAGTGCCGCACTGTCAGAGGGTCAGTACTGAGGGAGTGTCACACTGTCAGAGGGTCAGTACTGAGGGAGTGCTGCACAGTCAGAGGGTCAGTACTGAGGGAGTGCCGCACTGTCAGAGGGTCAGTACTGAGGGAGTGCTGCACTGTCAGAGGGTCAGTACTGAGGGAGTGCCGCACTGTCAGAGGGTCAGTACTGAGGGAGTGCCGCACTGTCAGAGGGTCAGTACTGAGGGAGTGCTGCACTGTCAGAGGGTCAGTACTGAGGGAGTGCCGCACTGTCAGAGGGTCAGTACTGAGGGAGTGCCGCACTGTCAGAGGGTCAGTACTGAGGGAGTGCCGCACTGTCAGAGGGTCAGTACTGAGGGAGCGCCGCACTGTCACTCCGACAGTGCAACGCTCCCTCAATGAGCAAACGAGAAACGTTGTTTTCTATAATAATCATTGTGAAACTTTATTGTACTGTTGCTAATACAGCAAAACGTGAGGTAATTGAACGGAATGCATCAGAAAACCACAATCAAAATAACGGCGGAATCATTTCAAATGGCGCCGAATATATTCTCAGTCTAAGCTATGGCGGGGGGCCAGTTGCTTTTTCGAGGGGGGAGGGTGAAATTCAGGCGGAAGAGAAACGGTTTGCTTACTGTTCAAACAGAATTCTTGCGGCATTTCCCAATCTACGTGGGGCCCACAGGGCTGTCTGTCACTGGTCCCAGGATAAGGAGATGTTGGGGGAGGTGGGGTGGGGGGCCTGATAGACAAACTGGGGAATCAAATCAGCTAAAAAATTGGTCCGTCCCTTTCCCCAATCATCCTGGGAAAGGCCCAGGCTGAGGTCGCAGGTCAGGCCTGATTCCCCCCCCCCTCCCCTCCCCCGCACTCCTGCTAGGAAGAGGTCGCAAGCTGGGGTCGCCGGGTCAGCCGACAAGGCTGGGGCCCCCTCCGGTTTCTCGAGGCCTGAATTGTCCACTTTCGTCGCCCCCCCCCCACAGAACGCAAACAAACATTCACGAGGTTCCTCGTGGTCGGACCCACAGCTGCTCGGAGAGGCGCGCATTCAGGATCGGGCAGGTTCAAAGGTTGGCCGCGGGCGGGTCAGCTGACCTGCGGCCCGTTCCCGCGATTGGTCGGTCCCGCTCCTCCCACAGGGTCACGCCGTCGCACGAGCAGATCTTTTTCGGGTTCTGGAAGAGTCCGGCGGAGCGAGCGATAATTCCACAGGCCAAACTTTGTGGGAGAATAGGCAAGGAGAAGAGGTCAGATACAGCACGGGGTTAGATACAGAGTAAAGCTCCCTCTACACTGTCCCCATCAAACACTCCCAGGACAGAGACAGCACGGGGTTAAATACAGAGTAAAGCTCCCTCTACACTGTCCCCATCAAACACTCCCAGGACAGGTACAGCACGGGGTTAGATACAGAGTAAAGCTCCCTCTACACTGTCCCCATCAAACACTCCCAGGACAGGTACAGCACGGGGTTAGATACAGAGTAAAGCTCCCTCTACACTGTCCCCATCAAACACTCCCAGGACAGGTACAGCACGGGGTTAGATACAGAGTAAAGCTCCCTCTACACTGTCCCCATCAAACACTCCCAGGACAGGTACAGCACGGGGTTAGATACAGAGTAAAGCTCCCTCTACACTGTCCCCATCAAACACTCCCAGGACAGGTACAGCACGGGGTTAGATACAGAGTAAAGCTCCCTCTACACTGTCCCCATCAAACACTCCCAGGACAGGTACAGCACGGGGTTAGATACAGAGTAAAGCTCCCTCTACACTGTCCCCATCAAACACTCCCAGGACAGGTACAGCACGGGGTTAGATACAGAGTAAAGCTCCCTCTACACTGTCCCCATCAAAAACTCCCAGGACAGGTACAGCACGGGGTTTGATACAGAGTAAAGCTCCCTCTACACTGTCCCCATCAAACACTCCCAGGACAGGTACAGCACGGGGTTAGATACAGAGTAAAGCTCCCTCTACACTGTCCCCATCAAACACTCCCAGGGCTGGTACAGCACGGGGTTAGATACAGAGTAAAGCTCCCTCTACACTGTCCCCATCAAACACTCCCAGGACAGGTACAGCACGGGGTTAGATACAGAGTAAAGCTCTCTCTACACTGTCCCCATCAAACACTCCCAGGACAGGTACAGCACGGGGTTAGATACAGAGTAAAGCTCCCTCTACACTGTCCCCATCAAACACTCCCAGGACAGGTACAGCACGGGGTTAGATACAGAGTAAAGCTCCCTCTACACTGTCCCCATCAAACACTCCCAGGACAGGTACAGCACGGGGTTAGATACAGAGTAAAGCTCCCTCTACACTGTCCCCATCAAACACTCCCAGGACAGGTACAGCACGGGGTTAGATACAGAGTAAAGCTCCCTCTACACTGTCCCCATCAAACACTCCCAGGACAGGTACAGCACGGGGTTAGATACAGAGTAAAGCTCCCTCTACACTGTCCCCATCAAACACTCCCAGGACAGGTACAGCACGGGGTTAGATACAGAGTAAAGCTCCCTCTACACTGTCCCCATCAAACACTCCCAGGACAGGTACAGCACGGGGTTAGATACAGAGTAAAGCTCCCTCTACACTGTCCCCATCAAACACTCCCAGGACAGGTACAGCACGGGGTTAGATACAGAGTAAATCTCCCTCTACACTGTCCCCATCAAACACTCCCAGGACAGGTACAGCACGGGGTTAGATACAGAGTAAAGCTCCCTCTACACTGTCCCCATCAAACACTCCCAAGACAGGTCCAGCACGGGGTTAGATACAGAGGAAAGCTCCCTCTACACTGTCCCCATCAAATACTCCCAGGACAGGTACAGCACGGGGTTAGATACAGAGTAAAGCTCCCTCTACACTGTCCCCATCAAACACTCCCAGGACAGGTACAGCACGGGGTTAGATACAGAGTAAAGCTCCCTCTACACTGTCCCCATCAAATACTCCCAGGACAGGTACAGCACGGGGTTAGATACAGAGTAAAGCTCCCTCTACACTGTCCCCATCAAACACTCCCAGGACAGGTACAGCACGGGGTTAGATACAGAGTAAAGCTCCCTCTACACTGTCCCCATCAAACACTCCCAGGACAGGTACAGCACGGGGTTAGATACAGAGTAAAGCTCCCTCTGCATTGTCCCCATCAAACACTCCCAGGACAGGGACAGCACGGGGTTAGATACAGAGTAAAGCTCCCTCTACACTGTCCCCATCAAACACTCCCAGGACAGGTACAGCACGGGGTTAGATACAGAGTAAAGCTCCCTCTACACTGTCCCCATCAAACACTCCCAGGACAGGTACAGCACGGGGTTAGATACAGAGTAAAGCTCCCTCTACACTGTCCCCATCAAACACTCCCAGGACAGGTACAGCATGGAGTTAGATACAGAGTAAAGCTCCCTCTACACTGTCCCCATCAAACACTCCCAGGACAGGTACAGCACGGGGTTAGATACAGAGTAAAGCTCCCTCTACACTGTCCCCATCAAACACTCCCAGGACAGGTACAGCACAGGGTTAGATACAGAGTAAAGCTCCCTCTACACTGTCCCCATCAAACACTCCCAGGACAGGTACAGCATGGAGTTAGATACAGAGTAAAGCTCCCTCTACACTGTCCCCATCAAACACTCCCAGGACAGGTACAGCACGGGGTTAGATACAGAGTAAAGCTCCCTCTACACTGTCCCCATCAAACACTCCCAGGACAGGTACAGCACGGGGTTAGATACAGAGTAAAGCTCCCTCTACACTGTCCCCATCAAACACTCCCAGGACAGGTACAGCACGGGGTTAGATACAGAGTAAAGCTCCCTCTACACTGTCCCCATCAAACACTCCCAGGACAGGTACAGCACGGGGTTAGATACAGAGTAAAGCTCCCTCTGCACTGTCCCCATCAAACACTCCCAGGACAGGTACAGCACGGGGTTAGATACAGAGTAAAGCTCCCTCTACACTGTCCCCATCAAACACTCCCAGGACAGGTACAGCACGGGGTTAGATACAGAGTAAAGCTCCCTCTACACTGTCCCCATCAAACACTCCCAGGACAGGTACAGCACGGGGTTAGATACAGAGTAAAGCTCCCTCTACACTGTCCCCATCAAACACTCCCAGGACAGGTACAGCACGGGGTTAGATACAGAGTAAAGCTCCCTCTGCACTGTCCCCATCAAACACTCCCAGGACAGGTACAGCACGGGGTTAGATACAGAGTAAAGCTCCCTCTACACTGTCCCCATCAAACACTCCCAGGACAGGTACAGCACGGGGTTAGATACAGAGTAAAGCTCCCTCTACACTGTCCCCATCAAACACTCCCAGGACAGGGACAGCACGGGGTTAGATACAGAGTAAACCTCCCTCTACACTGTCCCCATCAAACACTCCCAGGACAGGGACAGCACGGGGTTAGATACAGAGTAAACCTCCCTCTACACTGTCCCCATCAAACACTCCCAGGACAGGTACAGCACAGGGTTAGATACAGAGTAAAGCTCCCTCTACACTGTCCCCATCAAACACTCCCAGGACAGGTACAGCACGGGGTTAGATACAGAGTAAAGCTCCCTCTACACTGTCCCCATCAAACACTCCCAGGACAGGTACAGCACGGGGTTAGATACAGAGTAAAGCTCCCTCTACACTGTCCCCATCAAACACTCCCAGGACAGGTACAGCACGGGGTTAGATACAGAGTAAAGCTCCCTCTACACTGTCCCCATCAAATATTTGACCCCAGCCACAGTGAAGGAACGGCCGATATATTTCCGAGTCGGGACGGCGAGCGGCTCGGAGGGAGGGGGGGGGGGGGGGGGGGAACTTGCAGGCGGGGGTGTTCCCCGTGCGTCTGCTGCTGCCCTCGTCCTTCTAGACGGTAGAGGTGGCGGGTTTGGAAGGTGCTGTCGAAGGAGCGAGTGGCTGCGGGGCGTCTTGTAGACGGTGCGCACGGCTGCCGCTGTGCGTCGGGGGGGTGGAGGGAGTGAATGTTTGTGGTCAGCGTGTCGATCGAGCGGGGCTGCTTTGTCCTGGATGGTGTCGAGCTTCTCGAGTGTCGTTGGGAGCCGCGCTCATCCAGGCGAGTGGAGAGTCCCTCACACTCCTGACTTGTGCCTTGTAGATGGTGGACAGGGGGGGGGGGGCACCGGCCCAAGCCCATGGGACTCCCGAGGGCCCGTGGGTCGCCAGGTCCCGCCCCGGGTGCAGGGTAAGCCACCCAATCCTCCTGCCTACCTACCGCTCTCCTGAGTTGCCTGTGCTTTGGGATAACGGGTGAGCACTCTTGCCCAAATCGTCCTCGCCACTATCAACCACCACCGATCGACCGATGATGTCCGTGACCTGTAAGGGGGAGGGGGGGGACATATTTAATGACAGACAGATGATTAACTCTTCCCCCCCCCCCCCCCCCCCCCAGCCCGCCAGGCGCCACCCCCTGCAGCCAACGGTCCCAGCCACCAAACCGTCCATTCACATCCCCTCACGCAGGCTCAGAGTGACGGCGGTGGATCGAATCTACCCCCCCCCCCGGGGTCGAGCGACAGGGAGACACAGAGAGGGCAACAGGGGGCACTGGCAGAGTTTGTGTGTGGGTGTGCATGAGTGTGTGTGGCTGTGTCTGTGTGTGTCTCTGCACGCGAGTGTGAGAGAGTGTGTGTCTGTGTGAGTGTGTGTGGCTGTGTGTGTCTCTGCACGCGAGTGTGAGAGAGTGTGCGTGTCTGTGTGAGTGTGTGTGGCTGTGTGTGTCTCTGCACGCGAGTGTGAGTGTGTGTGTGTCTGTGTGAGTGTGTGTGGCTGTGTGTGTCTCTGCACGCGAGTGTGAGAGAGTGTGTGTGTCTGTGTGGCTGTGTGTGTCTCTGCACGCGAGTGTGAGAGAGTGTGTGTGTCTGTGTGGCTGTGTGTGTCTCTGCACGCGAGTGTGAGAGTGTGTGTGTCTGTGTGAGTGTGTGTGGCTGTGTGTGTCTCTGCACGCGAGTGTGAGAGTGTGTGTGTGTCTGTGCGAGTGTGAGAGAAGCATGTGTGCAAGTGTGTCTGCGTGAGAGAGAAGCGTGTGCACGTGCGAGTGTGAGAGAGTGTGTGTGTGTGCCTGCGTGAGTGTGTGTGGCTGTGTGTGTCTCTACACGCGAGGGTGAGAGAGACTGTGCGTGTCTGCGTGAGCGTGAGGGAGAAGCGTGTGTGCGTGCGAGTGCGAGAGTCTTGTGTGTGGGTGTCTGTGTGAGTGTGCGAGTGAGAGAGAAGCGTGTGTGTGTCTGCGTGAGTGTGAGGGAGAAGCGTGTGTGGCTGTGTGTGTCTCTGCACGCGAGGGTGAGAGAGAGTGTGCGTGTCTGCGTGAGTGTGAGGGAGAAGCGTGTGTGCGTGCGAGAGAGTGTGTGCGGGTGTCTGTGTGCGTGTGAGTGTGCGCAGTGTCTGTGTGAGCGGCAAGAGTGTGTGTGTGACAGAGAGATTATGTGTGTCTGAGAGGTGCAAGTGTGAGGGAGAGAATGTGTGTGTGTGTGTGTGTGTCTGTAAGTGTGAGAAAGAGAGAGAATTTTTTTTATTGTCACAAGTAGGCTCACATTAACACTGCAATGAAATCCCCTCGTCGCCACATTCCGGCGCCTGTTCGGGTACACAGAGGGAGAATTCAGAATGTCCAATTCACCCAACAAGCACGTCTTTCGGGGACTTGTGGGAGGAAACCGGAGCACCCGGAGGAAACCCACGGAGACACGGGAGGGGAGAACGTGCAGACTCCGCGCAGACAGTGACCCGAGCTCGGGAATCGAACCCAGGTCCGTGGCGCTGTGAAGCAACAGTGCTACCTTGCCGTGTATTTGTGTGTGTGTGAGTGAGTGTGCGACAGAGAGACAGAGAGAGAGTGTGTGCGTGTGTGTGGACCTGGGCGGAGAATCTTTCACATCCCGCACCCCCTCCGATTGGGAGCCTCACCTTCAGACAGTCATCCTCAATGCGGAAGTTAGCTCTCCCAGCCTCGTCCGCTCGGATGTTTCCCAGGTCACCAGCGTGCTGCAAGAGAGGCAACGATAAGGGAATGTCGAGGGTCAGGAATCCGCAAGGTTCAGCAAACAAACGTGGCAGATCTCAGGACGACACGGGGTGAATGAGGTACAGCCTGGGATTCTGGCGACGAGGCCCAGAATAGATTACTCCCAGGAGAAAGTGAGTTAAAGACAGAAAGCGGATAGTGTGAGACTGACTGGGAATTTCAAAACAACATTTCCATCAAACACTCCCAGGACAGGTACAGCACGGGGTTAGATACAGAGTAAAGCTCCCTCCACACTGTCCCCATCAAACGCTCCCAGGACAGGTACAGCACGGGGTTAGATACAGAGTAAAGCCCCCTCTACACTGTCCCCATCAAACACTCCCAGGACAGGTACAGCACGGGGTTAGATACAGAGTAAAGCTTCCTCTACACTGTCCCCATCAAACACTCCCAGGACAGGTACAGCACGGGGTTAGATACAGAGTAAAGCTCCCTCTACACTGTCCCCATCAAACACTCCCAGGTCAGATACAGCACAGGGTTAGTTACAGAGTAAAGCTCCCTCTACACTGTCCCCATCAAACACTCCCAGGGCAGGTACAGCACGGGGTTAGATACAGAGTAAAGCTCCCTCTGCACTGTCCCCATCAAACACTCCCAGGACAGGTACAGCACGGGGTTAGATACAGAGTAAAGCTGCCTCTACACTGTCCCCATCAAACACTCCCAGGACAGGTACAGCACGGGTTAGATACAGAGTAAAGCTCCCTCTACACTATCCCCATCAAACACTCCCAGGACAGGTACAACACGGGGGTTAGATACAGACTAAAGCTCCCTCTACACTGTCCCCCATCAAACACTCCCAGGACAGGTACAGCACGGGGTTAGATACAGAGTAAAGCTCCCTCTACACTGTCCCCATCAAACACTCCCAGGACAGGGACAGCACGGGGTTAGATACAGAGTAAAGCTCCCTCTACACTGTCCCCATCAAACACTCCCAGGACAGGTACAGCACGGGGTTAGATACAGAGTAAAGCTCCCTCTACACTGTCCCCATCAAACACTCCCAGGACAGATACAGCACGGGGTTAGATACAGAGTAAAGCTCCCTCTGCATTGTCCCCATCAAACACTCTGGGGATTCCTGCAGGGTAAGCGGAGGATCCAGTTGAGTGACCCGGGCTCCCACTTACCCGGTCCCTGTCCCCCGGTCCGCCGTGCCTGTTCTTTCCCGGGTTGTAGTGGGAGCCGCAGCTGTGGAAAAAGAACAGGAGAGATTTGAACTGCCCCAAAAACGTCACCAAGCGGCTTAATCACAGCTCAGCAGGTAGAAAACCTGCCTCGCAGTCAGAGGACCCTGGGTGTGAGCCACTCCAGAGACTGCAGTGCATTACTGTATCCCCAGGTCAGTACTGAGGGAGTGCCGCACTGTCAGAGGGTCAGTACTGAGGGAGTGCTGCACTGTCAGAGGGTCAGTACTGAGGGAGAGCCGCACTGTCAGAGGGTCAGTACTGAGGGAGTGCTGCACTGTCAGAGGGTCAGTACTGAGGGCCCGCCGCACTGTCAGAGGGTCAGTACTGAGGGAGTGCTGCACTGTCAGAGGGTCAGTACTGAGGGAGTGCTGCACTGTCAGAGGGTCAGTACTGAGGGAGAGCCGCACTGTCAGAGGGTCAGTACTGAGGGAATGCCGCACTGTCAGAGGGTCAGTACTGAGGGAGCGCCGCACTGTCAGAGGGTCAGTACTGAGGGAGTGCCGCACTCCGCCGGCTGGCGTGAACGGCCTTTGGCGCCCCGCCAGCCGGGGCCGAAAGGACTTCGCCGGCCGGCGTAAGTCCGCGCATGCGCCGGAGCGTCAGCTGACGTCATACCGGCGCATGCGCAGGGGAGGGGGGTCACTTCCGCATGGCGGGGGGGGGGGGGGGGGGGGGGGGGGGGGGCGGAAGAAAAAGAGTTCCCCCACGGCAGAGGCCCGCCCGCCGGTCGGTGGGCCCCGATCGCAGGCCAGGCCTCCGTGGGGGCACCCCCCGGGGTCTGACTGCCTCCCTGGCTCTCCCCTCAACACTTTTCCAACCCCTGGTGCCCTTCATGCAACCCCAGGAGCGCCTGCGGAATCACAATCCCCTGCTTCCGCAGCGAAAATCCACTCGCGTCACTTAATTCTGCTGGAATATTGTGGGAAGGATCCTTTGGAAAATCCTGGAGCTCCTTTCTCACTTTCTGCAGGATAATGTCCGTGGCAGTCTCTTCTCAATTATTTTTTTGACTTGTCGAAATGCAGAGACCGTTTACGTGTGTCCTCATCGATAGGTCTGTGCTTTGGTTAATACATCTCACGTGCAGACAGATTATCATAAATTTTAGATTACCCAATTATTTTTTCCAGTTCAGGGGCAATTTAGCGCGGCCGATCCACCTACTCTGCACATTTTTTTGGGGTTGTGGGGGCGAAACCCACGCAGACACGGGGAGAATGTGCAAACTCCACACGGACAGTGACCCAGAGCCGGGATCGAACCCGGGTCCTCGGCGCCGTGAGGCAGCAGGGCTAACCCACTGCGCCACCGTGCTGCCCTTAGATCATCATAGAATTTACAGTGCAGAGGGAGGCCATTCGGCCCATCGAGTCTGCACCGGCTCTTGGAAAGAGCACCCTACCCAAGGTCAACACCTCCACCCTATCCCCATAACCCAGTAACCCCACCCAACACTAAGGGCAATTTTGGACACTGAGGGCAATTTATCACGGCCAATCCACCCTAACCTGCACATCTTTGGGCTGTGGGAGGAAACCGGAGCGCCCGGAGGAAACCCACGCACACACACGGGGAGGATGTGCAGACTCCGCACAGACAGTGACCCCAAGCCGGGAATCGAACCCGGGACCCTGGCGCTGTGAAGCGATTGTGCTACCCACAATGCTACCGTGCTGCCCCTACTGTGCTGCCCCTTTCGTGCCCCCGTTACCTAGGTTCAGTTGCCAGAAGCTTTGCGACGCGTTCGGTTTGCTGAAACAGGCTGCCCCTGCCATTTCACACATTAGGGGCTGGTTTAGCTCACTCAGCTAAATCGCTGGCTTTGAAAGCAGACCAAGGCAGGCCAGCAGCGAGGGTTCAATTCCCGTACCAGCCTCCCCGGACAGGCGCTGGAATGTGGCGACTAGGGGGCTTTTCACAGTAACTTCATTGAAGCCTACTCGTGACAATAAGCGATTTTCATTTCATTTCATTACCTCCTCCCTTTTTGGGATCGGGTAGTGTTCCTTTTCAATATTGGGATTCGAATCCTTCGGGTCTATGCAGATTCTCAAGTCTCCGTTGCGCTTCTTTGAACAGACCATGGAATGTCGGGACCTCAATACGCTTTAATGACACCCAAGGCAGTCATTCTCTCCAGCTCTGGTCCTTAGTTCATCCCTTAATGGCGGCGACGCATCTCTCGGCTCACGAATCACAGGCTCCGCATCGTCCGTCAACCGAATCTTGCACGTGGATGTTAACGTACCAAATTTCAGGGAAATCAAGTCAGTATGGAGTCTCCTCAGGAACGAGGGCCTGTTGCTGCACTGTCTGCACTGTAGACTCGTCGGACTAACTACAGCTCCTCGCTCGCCTCAACACCAAATAAAGACTCGCGGTCCACCAATTTCAATTTGTGAATTTTTTTTTTTACATCGAAATCAAGCTCCGAATGACGAGATTTCGTTGCCATGGTGATCTTTCAACTATACTGTTCTGGGGTGGCACGGTGGTTAGCACTGCTGCGTCACAGCGCTGAGGAGTGTAGCCACCTGGGGTGGCCACGTCCCGATTACAAAATGGACACTTTGCAAAGAATGATGGGAAAATGGACAATGCTGAGAAAGCAAGCAGGCGCGAGGTTTGTCTGTTGATTGGAGCTGGAGCTCCCAGACAAGACCGATACTGCAAAGCCATTACCATACTAATGAGCCATCTCCGGGGACTAAAGAGTAACATTTAAGTAAACAATACCAAAGCAGACACCCCGGCGCCAGAGGAGACTAGAACAAAGCCGGCCAATGGCCACCTAGGGCCTGCCCAGCAATCAGGACAGCCACCCCTTTATTGGAGGAAATCGATACCAATGATCAGGATACGGTCCAATTAATTGGGACCAAGTTCAAGGCCCGCTCAAAAGCACGTAAAGCCCCCTTTGGCTATAAGAAGCCCCCAAGAGAGAATCGCTCTTCTTGGTCTCGGCTCTCAGCGACGAGAGGCCTGCCCAGCAGCTGCACCAGAACAAGTAAGTCCAAAGTCAACGCACGCTACGGGACAGACGCTCCTAGCTACTATTCCGTACCAGCTCGATCCCAGCAGCCTCCAGAACCGGACAACAGTCATTGTTCCTCTGACTGAGTGGGCGCCCGAAGCTAAGTATAGGCTTCAGCAGTAGTGACAGTTTAGTTGGTAGAGTTTTGTGCATGAGTATATTTGACTGTGTGTGTACATAAATGAGCATTGATTGTGAACTCACTAACTGGTATATCGAGTCTTTGATCAGTATTCGGTTTTGAACCTTGTGGCGGTATCAGAAAGATACCTGGCAACTCTTGAGCAAACGTAATTAGAATCAAGGAAGGCGACCATATTAACCGCCATCAACAGAGCCAATTAGAGAGAGAAGACAACGAGCAACAGGACCCGGGTTCGATCCCGGCTCTGGGTCACTCTCCGTGTGGAGTTTGCACATTCTCCCCCGTGTCTGCGTGGGTTTCACCCCCACAACCCAAAAAAAAATGTACAGAGTAGGTGGATTGGTGCAGAAGGGACTTTAATTGGCGGATTAGTTGCCTTAATAACCTGTATTCATTTTAATCGGCTACTTGAATATATTTCGTGGAAATAGGCACTTGCAAAGCATGATGGATATTTAGCCTTATTTGTAGTCAAGACGTTCTGTATGAAACAGTCAGAAGGTCATACAATGTAAACAAGCGTACAGCTGCACACTGTTTTGCTGACAGCAGACAATTAGTATTTTTCTCAGGCGAAGAACTCAAGGCCTGTTATTAAACTCTTAACTCCGGCCTGCTCGATTTTCTGTCTTTTTGCTAATCTAAAGAATGCACTTTGTCCTAGATATTGCTCACTGTATCATATAAATTGCTTGCCTCACTTCTGCAAAGGGGGGACATTTGGAATGACTGTGGTCTCTCTAATCCCCCCACGAACTTTGTGTTAAATAAAGGGCCTTTAGCGAAAACTCAAAGTGCTGACTATTAATTTCTTCAACAATTGGCCACGCTAAATTGCCCCTTAATAAAAAAAACAATACCGTTCTATTAACTATTTTTGATTCAATTCGCAGCTTTCTTTTGTTTTAAAAACATTGGACCCGTTGATAAGGTTGACCCTCATACCGGTGTCGAGCACGACTGTTATCACTAAGCCATTTATCTTTTTTTAAAAATAAATTTAGAGTACCCAATTCATTTTTTTCCAATTAAGGGGCAATTTAGCGTGTTCAATCCACCTACCCTGCACATCTTTGGGTTGTGGGGATGAAACCCGCGCAGACACGGGGAGAATGTGCAAACTCCACACGGACAGTGTGGGTTCGAACACGGGTCCTCAGTGCTGTGAGACAACAGTGCTTAACCCGCTGCACCACTGTGCTGCTCCAAGCCATTTATCTTTAGTGCCACTGTCCACTTTTCCTTCTGATTATCTGCCTTCAATTCACTATTGCTGCAGATTGGTCCAAACACATGGTTATTTGGGCTGGCTTGATTCTCTTCGTCTTCACTGGAGATCACGTCGACGAAGAGTGTGGCCTCTAGGCGCGCATTATCAATAGCGCGGACACTCTTTTATTTGCTCAGGCCTTCTCCTGGAGTAACATTGAGTTGCAAAATGATTTCTGCCATTACAGATGCCATTAACCATAAGCAGGGCATTGCTGTGGTGAATGCCGTCTGCCACATAAAATGGAGGATCGGGCCGGCGCTCAAAATGGCCGCCCGCACTGGGAGCGCGTTTCTGATTCGGCTGCGTCACCGCACTAATGGCGTCTGCCGTCTCTTCCGCTTGCGCGCCACAATGCCGGAAACGTAAGGCGTCGAGCTGCTTTGCTGCAAGCTCGCTAACGGGAGATATTTGGGCCGCAGAGGTCGCCCGCGCACTTTATCGCCGGAGATCCCGAAAACTATCCAATCGGCGATCGTTGACGGCTGGAGTGGGCCGAGGTTGCACAACTGCGCCTCCAACCCGCAGGTCTGTGAGGAAGCTACGGAATGCCTCTCCCGCGTTCTGGTTGCGCGTGCGGAATATATCGCGCCCAAGGTGTCAGGGGAGTAACGCTGGTCGAATTGTTCAAGAACTTCGTCGAAGCTTTTGCTGTCTTCAAAGATAAAAGTGGTGAAGATCTCAATTGCTTGGGGACCTGCTACAGCGAGCAGCGACCCGATACGCCTCTCATAGAGCTGTGCCCGCAGACTAAGGGCTGAAACTTAAGAGTTTAAACTGTTGCTTAAATTGTTGCCAATTCTTCTCTACGTTACCGGTAACCCAAAGCTGTTGAGGGGCCTTGCATCCCAGGCTTCGGAGTTTTACCATGCGTTGAGCACCAGATCCCGGTAGCTTGCAAGGTTAGTAGCAAGGATACGTTTTCTTTCTTTTCCTTCAAATTTATCTTTAGTGGTTCGGATTTGTCCGTGCAGAATCTTCACGTTCCTTGTAAATCATCACTCCTGGTACCATGTCATGTTCTGCAGCGTGGCGAAGGGAACTACAGAACATCTAGTTTAAATAACTTATTATGGAATAACTGCGGGATAAAGATAACTAGGATGAACAAAATGATAAACTACTAACAGTGAGTAACTATTGTCGAGCCTCTGCAAAATGCGTTTATCCTCCAACACGATCGACTCCCAACTCCGCCGCCACAGGGTCAAGTGGTGGGTTTACACTGCCACCTTGTGGTTGAAGGTCGTGTGGAACATTATGTACAGAATTGCTTTATGCAGATCATCACATACTGCACCTCACTGTCTCCCTCACACCTCCACAGGCGGCCAACCTACCTCAGGCAGGAACTGGTCAGGTCTCCAAACTCATGCACATGCAGGCCGTGTAGTCCGGCTTTCAGTCCGTCGATCGTCCCCTCGATGAGGCACAGCTTCTCCGACAGCTGCAGGAACCGCACTGCCCCCTTGATGTTGCCCTCTGGGCCTAACATCGCAACACCAGCACCCAGATCCTCTGTGGAGCAAGAACACAGAATAAAGCTCCCTCTACACTGTCCCCCATCAAACACTCCCAGGACAGGTACAGCACGGGGTTAGATACAGTGTAAAGCTCCCTCTACACTGTCCCCATCAAACACTCCCAGGACAGGTACAGCACAGGGTTAGATACAGAGTAAAGCCCCCTCTACACTGTCCCCATCAAACACTCCCAGGACAGGTACAGCACGGGGTTAGATACAGAGTAAAGCTCCCTCTACACTGTCCCCCATCAAACACTCCCAGGACAGGTACAGCACGGGGTTAGATACAGAGTAAAGCTCCCTCTACACTGTCCCCATCAAACACTCCCAGGACAGGTACAGCACGGGGTTAGATACAGAGTAAAGCTCCGTCTACACTGTCCCCATCAAACACTCCCAGGACAGGTACAGCACAGGGTTAGATACAGAGTAAAGCTCCCTCTACACTGTCCCCATCAAACACTCCCAGGACAGGTACAGCACGCGGTTAGATACAGAGTAAAGCTCCCTCTACACTGTCCCCATCAAATACCCCCAGGACAGGTACAGCACGGGGTTAGATACAGAGTAACGCTCCCTCTACACTGTCCCCATCAAACACTCCCAGGACAGGTACAGCACGGGGTTAGATACAGAGTAACGCTCCCTCTACACTGTCCCCATCAAACACTCCCAGGACAGGTACAGCACGGGGTTAGATACAGAGTAACGCTCCCTCTACACTGTCCCCATCAAACACTCCCAGGACAGGTACAGCACGGGGTTAGATACAGAGTAACGCTCCCTCTACACTGTCCCCATCAAACACTCGCAGGACAGGTACAGCACGGGGTTAGATACAGAGTAAAGCTCCCTCTACACTGTCCCCATCAAACACTCGCAGAAGGGCTCGGCCTGAACCCTGATACCAGCCGGTAGTTTGGGATATACTCACTGAAGCTTGAAGGGCCCATTCCCTTCAACACGGCCCGTCTCCCTGAGCTCTCGATTAGCGCCTGCACTTCCCCGGATGTCAGTGTTGTGTCAATTAGAACCTGCTCCGTGCCGACATTAATATCCACGCCGTGGATCCCTGCAACATAACAAAGAGCGGTGAGTGAGCGCACACTTCCTGCATCAGTCTCCAATCCCTACACACTGGCCAGATGGACCGGCTGAAGGCAGGCTCTCACAGTTATCAGTATACCTCCCATCTCCTGCTAACCAGCCCCACCCTCAAAGTGCCAACTCGTCCAATTAGTGCAGTTTCTAACAGAGCATCTTTGATTCCGCAGACTTTTGGAAAGGGGGTGCACACATTCACACTCAAGTCACACACACTCACATGCAGAACACCCACACTCACACACACAACACTACGTGTACCTACACACTCACTCACACACAGAACACCATGTGTACACACACAGAACACCATGTGTACACATACACTCACTCACACACAGAACACCATGTGTACACACACTCACTCACACACAGAACACCATGTGTACACACACACTCACTCACACACAGAACACCATGTGTACACACACTCACTCACACACAGAACACCATGCGCACACACACTCACTCACACAGAACACCATCTGTACACACACACACTCACATGCAGAACACCCACACTCACACACACAACACTACGTGTACCTACACACTCACTCACTCACACACAGAACACCATGTGTACACACACAGAACACCATGTGTACACACACACTCACTCACACACAGAACACCATGTGTACACACACTCACTCACACACAGAACACCATCTGTACACACACACACTCACATGCAGAACACCATGTGTACACACACTCACTCACACACAGAACACCATCTGTACACACACACACTCACATGCAGAACACCCACACACACACAGAACACCATGTGTGCACACACTCACACACTCAGGACACCATGTGTACACACACTCACTCACACAGAATACCATGTGTACACACACTCACTCACACAGAATACCATGTGTACACACACTCACTCACACAGAATACCATGTGTACACACACTCACTCACACAGAATACCATGTGTACACACACTCACTCACACAGAATACCATGTGTACACACACTCACTCACACAGAATACCATGTGTACACACACTCACTCACACAGAATACCATGTGTACACACACTCACTCACACAGAATACCATGTGTACACACACTCACTCACACAGAATACCATGTGTACACACACTCACTCACACAGAATACCATGTGTACACACACTCACTCACACAGAATACCATGTGTACACACACTCACTCACACAGAATACCATGTGTACACACACTCACTCACACAGAATACCATGTGTACACACACTCACTCACACAGAATACCATGTGTACACACACTCACTCACACAGAATACCATGTGCACACACACTCACACAGAACACCATGTGTACACACACAGAACACCATGTGTACACACACTCACACAGAACACCATGTACACACTCACTCACACGGAGAACACCATGTGTACACATACCCTCACACAGGACACCATGTGTACACACACTCACTCACAGAACACCATGTGTACACACACAGAACACCATGTACACACACACACACAGAACACCATGTGTACACACACTCAGAGACCATATGTGTACACACTCTCACACACAGAACACCATGTGTACACTCACTCACACAGAACACCATGTGTACACACACAGAACACCATGTGTACACTCACTCACACAGAACACCATGTACACACACTCACACACACAGAACTCCATGTACACACACTCACACACACAGAACACCATGTACACACACACACACACACAGAACACCATGTACACACACTCACACACACAGAACACCATGTGTACACACACTCACACACAGAGAACACCATGTGTACACACACACTCACAGAGAACACCATGTGTACACACACACTCACAGAGAACACCATGTGTACACACACTCTCACACACAGAACACCATGTGTACACACACTCTCACACACAGAACACCATCTGTACACACAGTCTCACACACAGAACACCGTGTGTACACACACTCTCACACACAGAACACCGTGTGTGCACACACTCACTCACACAGAACACCATGTGTGTACACACTCACACAGGACACCGTTTGTACACACATTCACTCAGACAGAACACCATGTGTACACACACTCACTCACACACAGAACACCATGCGCACACACACTCACTCACACAGGACACCATCTGTACACACACACACTCACATGCAGAACACCCACACTCACACACAGAACACCATGTGTGCACACACTCACACACTCAGGACACCATGTGTACACACACTCACTCACACAGAATACCATGTGTACACACACTCACTCACACAGAATACCATGTGTACACACACTCACTCACACAGAATACCATGTGTACACACACTCACTCACACAGAATACCATGTGTACACACACTCACTCACACAGAATACCATGTGTACACACACTCACTCACACAGAATACCATGTGTACACACACTCACTCACACAGAATACCATGTGTACACACACTCACTCACACAGAATACCATGTGTACACACACTCACTCACACAGAATACCATGTGTACACACACTCACTCACACAGAATACCATGTGTACACACACTCACTCACACAGAATACCATGTGTACACACACTCACTCACACAGAATACCATGTGTACACACACTCACTCACACAGAATACCATGTGTACACACACTCACACAGAATACCATGTGTACACACACTCACTCACACAGAATACCATGTGCACACACACTCACTCACACAGAATACCATGTGCACACACACTCACACAGAACACCATGTGTACAGACACTCACTCACACAGAATACCATGTGTACACACACTCACTCACACAGAATACCATGTGTACACACACTCACTCACACAGAATACCATGTGTACACACACTCACTCACACAGAATACCATGTGCACACACACTCGCACAGAATACCATGTGTACACACACTCACTCACACAGAATACCATGTGCACACACACTCACACAGAACACCATGTACACACTCACACGGAGAACACCATGTGTACACACACACACTCACACAGAACACCATGTACACACTCACTCACACGGAGAACACCATGTGTACACACACTCACTCACACGGAGAACACCATGCGTACACACACTCTCACACAGAACTCCATGTACACACTCACTCACACGGAGAACACCATGTGTACACATACCCTCACACAGGACACCATGTGTACACACACAGAACACCATGTACACACTCACTCACACGGAGAACACCATGTGTACACATACCCTCACACAGGACACCATGTGTACACATACCCTCACACAGGACACCATGTGTACACACACAGAACACCATGTACACACACACACACAGAACACCATGTGTACACTCACTCACACAGAACACCATGTGTACACACACACACACACAAACACCATGTACACACACACACACAGAACACCATGTGTACACACACTCAGAGACCATATGTGTACACACTCTCACACACAGAACACCATGTGTACACTCACTCACACAGAACACCATGTGTACACACACAGAACACCATGTACACACACACACACACACACAGAACTCCATGTACACACACTCACACACACAGAACACCATGTACACACACTCACACACACAGAACACCATGTACACACACTCACACACACAGAACACCATGTACACACACTCACACACACAGAGAACACCATGTGTACACACACACTCAGAGAACACCATGTGTACACACACTCTCACACACAGAACACCATGTGTACACACACTCTCACACACAGAACACCATGTGTACACACACTCTCACACACAGAACACCATGTGTACACACACTCTCACAGAACACCATGTGTACACACACAGAACACCATGTGTACACTCACACACACAGAACTCCATGTACACACACACACACACACACACACACAGAACTCCATGTACACACACACACACACAGAACTCCATGTACACACACACACACACACACAGAACACCATGTACACACACACAGAACACCATGTGTACACTCACTCACACAGAACACCATGTACACACACACAGAACACCATGTGTACACTCACTCACACAGAACACCATGTACACACACTCACACACAGAACTCCATGTACACACACACACACACACACACACACACACACAGAACACCATGTACACACACTCACACACACAGAACACCATGTACACACACTCACACGTTTACACAGAACACCATGTACACACACACACACACACAGAACACCATGTACACACACTCACACACACAGAGAACACCATGTGTACACACACACTCACAGAGAACACCATGTGTACACACACTCTCACACACAGAACACCAGGTGTACACACACTCACACACAGAGAACACCATGTGTACACACACACTCACAGAGAACACCATGTGTACACACACACTCACAGAGAACACCATGTGTACACACACACACACAGAACTCCATGTACACACACTCACACACACAGAACACCATGTACACACACTCACACACACAGAACACCATGTACACACACTCTCACACACAGAACACCATGTGTACACACACTCTCACACACAGAACACCATCTGTACACACAGTCTCACACACAGAACACCGTGTGTACACACACTCTCACACACAGAACACCGTGTGTGCACACACTCACTCACACAGAACACCATGTGTGTACACACTCACACAGGACACCGTTTGTACACACATTCACTCAGACAGAACACCATGTGTACACACACTCACTCACACACAGAACACCATGCGCACACACACTCACTCACACAGGACACCATCTGTACACACACACACACATGCAGAACACCCACACTCACACACAGAACACCATGTGTGCACACACTCACACACTCAGGACACCATGTGTACACACACTCACTCACACAGAATACCATGTGTACACACACTCACTCACACAGAATATCATGCGTACACACACTCTCACACAGAACTCCATGTGTACACACAGAACACCATGTACACACACACACACACAGAACACCATGTGTACACATACCCTCACACAGGACACCATGTGTACACACACAGAACACCATGTACACACACACACACACAGAACACCATGTGTACACACACTCAGAGACCATATGTGTACACACTCTCACACACAGAACACCATGTGTACACTCACTCACACAGAACACCATGTGTACACACACAGAACACCATGTACACACACACAGAACACCATGTGTACACTCACTCACACAGAACACCATGTGTACACACACAGAACACCATGTACACACACACACAGAACACCATGTGTACACTCACTCACACAGAACACCATGTGTACACACACAGAACACCATGTACACACACACACACAAACACCATGTACACACACACACACACACAGAACTCCATGTACACACTCACACACACAGAACACCATGTACACACACTCACACACACAGAACACCATGTGTACACACAGTCTCACACACAGAACACCATGTACACACACTCACACACACAGAACACCATGTACACACACTCACACACACAGAGAACACCATGTGTACACACACACTCACAGAGAACACCATGTGTACACACACTCTCACACACAGAACACCATGTGTACACACACTCTCACACACAGAACACCATGTGTACACACACTCTCACAGAACACCATGTGTACACACACAGAACACCATGTGTACACTCACTCACACAGAACACCATGTACACACACTCACACACACAGAACTCCATGTACACACACACACACACACACACACACAGAACTCCATGTACACACACACACACACAGAACTCCATGTACACACACACACACACACACAGAACACCATGTACACACACACAGAACACCATGTGTACACTCACTCACACAGAACACCATGTGTACACACACAGAACACCATGTGTACACTCACTCACACAGAACACCATGTACACACACTCACACACACAGAACTCCATGTACACACACACACACACACACACACACAGAACGCCATGTACACACACTCACACACACAGAACACCATGTACACACACTCACACGTTTACACAGAACACCATGTACACACACACACACACACAGAACACCATGTACACACACTCACACACACAGAGAACACCATGTGTACACACACACTCACAGAGAACACCATGTGTACACACACTCTCACACACAGAACACCAGGTGTACACACACTCACACACAGAGAACACCATGTGTACACACACACTCACAGAGAACACCATGTGTACACACACACTCACAGAGAACACCATGTGTACACACACACACACAGAACTCCATGTACACACACTCACACACACAGAACACCATGTACACACACTCACACACACAGAACACCATGTACACACACTCTCACACACAGAACACCATGTGTACACACACTCTCACACACAGAACACCATCTGTACACACAGTCTCACACACAGAACACCGTGTGTACACACACTCTCACACACAGAACACCGTGTGTGCACACACTCACTCACACAGAACACCATGTGTGTACACACTCACACAGGACACCGTTTGTACACACATTCACTCACACACAGAACACCATGTACACACACACACAGGACACCATGTGTACACACACAGAACACCATGTGTACACACACTCTCACACAGAACACCATGTACACACACACACTGTCACACAGAACACCATGTACACACACACACACAGAACACCGTGTGTACACACATTCACTCTCACACAGAACACCATGTACACACACACACTGTCACACAGAACACCATGTACACACACACACACACAGAACACCATGTGTACACACACTCACTCACACAGAACACCATGTACACACACACACAGGACACCATGTGTACACACACTCACACACAGAACATCATGCGTACACACACCCTTTCACACACTTGGGTAGAATACCACATGCACACACTCACACACTCTCACACGCACGTCACACGCCTACAGAACGACACACGCACTGTGTCACACACTCTCACGCGCACAATGTCACATACACGGAATGACACACACACAGGATGACACGCACACTCACACACCCTCTCACATGCACAATGCCACACACACACACACAACGACACGCACATTCACACGCATAATGTCGCACACACTCACATGCACAATGTCACACGCACAGAATGGCCCATGCACACACTGTCTCACACGCACACACGCTCTCACAGGCACATTGCCCCCCACACGCACGCACGGACAATCCCGCTGCTGGCGAGGGCGTGCTGGAAAATGCAGCTGCCGAACCGGAGGTACCCGCCCAGTACGGTTTCTTTTCCCCAGCTCGTGTCGCTTTAAGGGTCTGTCAATCTGCTAATGAGTCAATTGATTCATTTGACTGTCCAAAAGGGTGCAAAGGGCGACTTCTGCAAGAAGGGGCTTTGGCAGGGGGAGGAAGCAGACAGACGTGTTATTGAAATCTACAGATAAATCCAGCATTAAGTAAATCTCTCCAGCCTGACACACTGACAGTGCAGTACTTTCTTTTAATATAAATTTAGTGTACCCAGTTCATTTGTTTCCAATTAAGGGGCAATTTAGCGTGGCCAATCCACCTACTCTGCACATCTTTGGGTTGTGGGGGTGAAACCCACGCAGACACGGGGAGAATGTGCGAACTCCACGCGGACGGTGACCCAGGGCCGGGATCGAACCCAGGACCGCGGCGCCGTGAGGCAGCAGTGCTAACCCACTGCGGTGCCCTCACAGCCCACCAGTGAAGGAGTGCTGCTCTGCCAGACGTGCCATTTTGTGGATGGTCTACATTTAACCCGCAGGGGATGTGGGCATCGTTGGGGGAATGCCCAGCGTTTGTTGCCCATCCCGAATTGCCCCCTTCGACGGAGTGTCGCGCTCGACCCATTTCAGAGGGGCTAAGAGAGAGAGAGAGAGAGAGGGGGAGAGAGAAACAGAAGGAGAGAGACGGAGAGGTTTGGGGAGGGGGTTTCAGAGTTTAGGGCCCCTCGACCACATTGCTGAGTGTGTGGGGGGGTGTCTGGAGTCACATGTAGGCCAGACCACAAGGTGTACCACAAGGATCTGTTTGGGGCCGCTGCTGTTTGTCATTTTTATAAATGACCTGGAGGAGGGCGTAGAAGGATGGGTGAGTAAATTTGCCGATGACACTAAAGTCGGTGGAGTTGCGGACAGTGCGGAAGGATTTTACAAGTTACAGAGGGACATAGATAAGCTGCAGAGCTGGGCTGACAGGTGGCAAATGGAGTTTAATGCAGAAAAGTGCGAGGTGATTCATTCTGGAAGGAATAACAGGAAGACAGAGTACTGGGCGAATGGCAAGATTCTTGGTAGTGTGGACGAGCAGAGAGATCTCGGTGTCCGTGTCCATAGATCCCTGAAAGTTGCCACCCAGGTCGAGAGGGTTGCTAAGAAGGCGTACGGTGTGTTAGCTTTTATTGGTAGAGGGATTGAGTTTCGGAGCCCTGAGGTCATGTTGCAGCTGTACAAAACTCTGGTGCGGCCGCATTTGGAGTATTGCGTGCAGTTCTGGTCGCCGCATTATAGGAAGGATGTGGAAGCATTGGAAAGGGTACAGAGGAGATTTACCAGGATGTTGCCTGGTATGGAGGGAAGGTCTGATGAGGGAAGGCTGAGGGCTGTTTTCGTTAGAGAGAAGAAGGTTAAGAGGTGACTTAATTGAGGCATACGAGATGATCGGAGGATTAGATAGGGTGGACAGTGAGAGCCTTTTTCCTCGGATGGTGATGTCCAGCACGAGTGGACGTAGCTTTAAATTGAGGGGAGATAGATATAGGACAGATGTCAGAGGTAGGTTCTTTACTCAGAGAGTAGTAAGGGCGTGGAATGCCCTGCCTGCAACAGTAATGGACTCGCCAACACTAAACGCTTTCAAATGGTCATCGGATAGGCATATGGACGATAAGGGAATAGTGTAGATGGGCTTTAGAGGGGTTTCACAGGTCGGCGCAACATCGAGGGCCGAAGGGCCTGTACTGCGCTGTAATAGAACATAGAACAGTACAGCACCGAACAGGCCCTTCGGCCCTCGATGTTGTGCCGAGCCATGATCACCCTACTTAAACCCATGTAACCCGTATACCCGCAACCCAACAATCCCCCCGTTAACCTTACACTACGGGCAATTTAGCACGGCCAATCCACCTAACCCGCACATCTTTGGACTGTGGGAGGAAACCGGAGCACCCAGAGGAAACCCACGCAGACACGGGGAGGACGTGCAGACTCCACACAGACAGTGACCCAGCCGGGAATCGAACCTGGGACCCTGGAGCTGTGAAGCATTGATGCTAACCACCATGCTACCGTGAGACCCACATAATCTTCTATGTTCTAGACCGGGCTAACGATGGCAGGTTTCCTTCATCTTCGAGAGGGACACCGGGGTGAGGGGTCAGATGGCAGTCACCGCCTCGTGTCCAGCATCCTGACGCAGGAGAGCAAACAGACTCTGTGTCGGTATAAATTGGAGAGACGCAACCTCAGGGCGAACCTACCATTGACTCCAGACAGGGTGCTCCGGATATCGTTGGCACAACTCTCGCAACTCATCTGCACTGCAAACTCCAGCTGAAAACACACACTGGCATTCAGATAGCAGCTCTTAATAAGGTCAAGCAGCCCAACGTCTCGTCGCCAAAATAAACACCCCAAGCATCATAACTGAATGTTCGCACAAGAGCTCACGCCGTCGGGCAAGGGACTCAGACTTAAGAAGCTTTGAGGGAGACAGAGACAGAGAGACAGAGAGAGGGAGACAGAGAGAGGGAGACAGAGACAGAGAGAGAGAGAGAGAGACAGAGAGAGGAGAGAGAGAGAGAGAGACACACACAGAGAGAAAGAGAGAGACAGAGAGAAAGAGAGAGACAGAGAGAAGGGGACAGAGAAAGGGAGAGAGAAAGAACGAGTATGAGAGACAGAAGGAGACACAGAGAGACAGAAGGAGACAGAAGGAGACAGAAGGAGACAGAAGGAGAGACAGAAGGAGAGACAGAAGGAGACAGAAGGAGACAGAAGGAGACAGAAGGAGACAGAAGGAGACACAGAGAGAGAGAAGGAGAGAGAAGGAGAGAGAAGGAGAGAGAAGGAGAGAGAAGGAGAGAGAAGGAGAGAGAAGGAGAGAGAAGGAGAGAGAAGGAGAGAGAAGGAGAGAGAAGGAGAGAGAAGGAGAGAGAAGGAGAGAGAAGGAGAGAGAAGGAGAGAGAAGGAGAGAGACAGAAGGAGACAGAAGGAGACAGGAGACAGAGAGAGACAGGAGACAGAGAGAGACAGGAGACAGAGAGAGACAGGAGACAGAGAGAGACAGGAGACAGAGAGAGACAGGAGACAGAGAGAGACAGGAGACAGAGAGAGACAGGAGACAGAGAGAGACAGGAGACAGAGAGAGACAGGAGACAGAGAGAGACAGGAGACAGAGAGAGACAGGAGACAGAGAGAGACAGGAGACAGAGAGAGACAGGAGACAGAGAGAGACAGGAGACAGAGAGAGACAGGAGACAGAGAGAGACAGGAGACAGAGAGAGACAGGAGACAGAGAGAGACAGGAGACAGAGAGAGACAGGAGGCAGAGAGAGAAAGGAGACAGAGAGAGACAGGAGACAGAGAGAGACAGGAGACAGAGAGAGACAGGAGACAGAGAGAGACAGGAGACAGAGAGAGACAGGAGACAGAGAGAGACAGGAGACAGAGAGAGACAGGAGACAGAGAGAGACAGGAGACAGAGAGAGACAGAGAAGAGAGACAGAGAGAGACAGGAGACAGAGAGAGACAGACTCTTGAAAGAGAGACAGACTGAGAAAGAGAGACAGACTGAGAAAGAGAGACCGAGAGAGAGAAGAGAGAGACCGAGAGAGAGACAGACCGTGAGAGAGAGACAGAGAGAGACAGAATGAGAGAGAGAGACCGAGAGAGAGACAGAATGGGAGAGAGAGACAGAATGGGAGAGAGAGACCGAGAGAGAGAGACAGACCGAGAGAGAGAACGAGAGAGAGAGAGAACGAGAGAGAGAGAGAACGAGAGAGAGAGAGAGAGAGAAACGAGAGAGAGAGAGAACGAGAGAGACAGAGAACGAGAGAGACAGAGAACGAGAGAGAGAGAGAACGAGAGAGAGAGAGAACGAGAGAGAGAGAGAACGAGAGAGAGAGAGAACGAGAGAGAGAGAGAGAAACCGGGAGGGTTGTAGAGGCTGAAGGAGGTTACAGAGATAAGGGAGGGTTGTAGGGGCTGGAGGAGGTTACAGAGATAAGGGAGGGTTGTAGGGGCTGGAGGAGGTTACAGAGATAAGGGAGGGGTGTAGTGGCTGGAGGAGGTTACAGAGATAGGGAGGGTTGTAGGGGCTGGAGGAGTTACTGAGATAGGGAGGGTTGGGGCTGGAGGAGGTTACAGAGATAGGGAGGGTTGTAGGGGCTGGAGGAGGTTACAGAGATAGGGAGGGCTGTAGTGGCTGGAGGAGGTTACAGAGATAGGGAAGGTTGTAGGGGCTGGAGGAGGTTACAGAGATAGGGAGGGGTGTAGGGGCTGGAGGAGGTTACAGAGATAGGGAGAGGTGTAGGGGCTGGAGGAGGTTACAGAGATAGGGAGGGTTGCAGGGGTTGGAGGAGGTTACAGAGATAGGGAGAGTTGTAGGGGCTCTGGAGGAGGTTACAGAGATAGGGAGAGGTGTAGGGGCTGGAGGAGGTTACAGAGATAGGGAGGGTTGCAGGGGTTGGAGGAGGTTACAGAGATAGGGAGAGTTGTAGGGGCTCTGGAGGAGGTTACAGAGATTGGGACGGTTGTAGGGGCTGGAGGAGATTACAGAGATAGGGAGGGTTGTGAGGGTTGGAGGAGGTTACAGAGATAGGGAGGGGTGTAGGGGCTGGAGGAGGTTACAGAGATAGGGAGGGTTGTAGGGGACTGGAGGAGGTTACAGAGATAGGGAGGGTTGTTGGGGCTGGAGGAGGTTACAGAGATAGGGAGGGGTGTAGGGGCTGGAGGAGGTTACAGAGATAGGGAGGGTTGTAGGGGCTGGAGGAGGTTACAGAGATAGGGAGGGTTGTAGGGGCTGGAGGAGGTTACAGAGACAGACGTTTTTAATTAAACAGGTGGATGGTCAGATCTGTTGAAGGCTTGAATGAGGGTTTCATTAGCCGATGATGCGAGGCGGGGCCGAGGTTGAGGGCCGTGTTATGGTGGAACCTTTGGATGGGGTCAAATAGGGCAGCCATGTTGATTGAGTCTGGTCCACTCTGAGGGAATGGCCAGGGAGGTGACGCATGGTTTTGTTTACGATCGAAGACACACACCCTTCAGGCACAGCCGAAGTCTGCCAGACTGCTGTAGCCTGTCTCAAACTAGCAAGTCAACGGGGAAGAAAAAAACGCTTTAAAAAAAAAACAGTTTCCCTCCCCTCTCGAGGTGTCTCTCACCGTGGTCCCACTCCCAGGGGCGACCGCAGGACAGCCAATCCCAATGTGCAAATTGGAGGGCTATTCGACTGCGTGGGGCGTCACCCACCTCGGCCGTCAGGCCCAACCGCGCGCACGTCCGGGCGCAGGCTCACCCTCCTAGAGGAGCCGGCGCCTTCTGATCGGGAGCGGGAGCGAGGTGGGGTGCTCTTTCAGAGGGCCGGCGCAGACCCGATGGGCCGAATGGCCTCCCTTTCGGCACGGTCGGCATTCTGTGAATCTACGAGTCTGAGCGCCGACCCCGCCGCCGCCGCCGACCTGCCGCGTTGAGTGCTTGCCCGAGTCGGCGTGCCACTGAGCGCTACAGATGTGTGATGTCCACCTTGGTCGAACAACCGCCGTGGTGACCTGGATGCATTGCGTGCCAGAGTCTCTCTCTCTCTCTCTCACTCTCCTTCCCTCCCTCCCTCTCTCTCTCTGCACAGGGCTAAATCGCCGGCTTTGAAAGCAGACCCAGGCAGCCGCGGGTTCAATTCCCGTACCAGCCTCCCCGAACAGGCGCCGGAACGTGGCGACTAGGGGCTTTTCACAGTAACTTCATTTGAAGCCTACTCGTGACAATAAGCCATTTCTTCTTCTTCTTCTCTCTGTCACCATGACCCGGGCTTCCTGAATCGACGACCCCCACCTCGCCCCTCCGCCCTGCGCAAACCATGACTCTGCACGATTGCTTGAAACACTTCTGTGTTTGTTTCAACCCATTTCCCAGAAAGATTGCCCAGCCAAACACACACGCACGAATGAAATGGGGAAAGAGGTGGGGGTTTAAATGCCCCCTCCGTCTCCTGCCCGTCCCGCAGGGCGGGCGTGAGGTCGACGTGAAGCACAGGAGCGATGTACCCTGTCGCGAAACAGGGGCGTCGGACAGAGAAGCAAAGCGTCAAGAGGGGCTGCAGCCTGTAAATGTGGCTGCAGACCGGAAAGGATTTAACTGCATTCTACCCAGGGTCGGAGGCTGCTGTGCCTGGGGATCCGCCTCCTACCTTACTGCTCGCCGCACAGTCTGCCCCTGCCATATTGAGTGATCCACTTGAACCTTTCCCCTCCACGAGCTCTGACCCGGCAGCAAATCCCTCCCAGCTGTTGCCACTCAGTTAAAATACCTCCCCAATTTTGTGCTCAGAATCCTTAAAGGGACACTGCCCCCTGTAGCAATCTGACTCTGGCTGTGTGCACTCACTCGAAACAAACGCCCGCACCCTTTAATATCCCACCCAGTCTAATCCCACCCTCTCCCCCCCTCACCCGTTAAAATCCCACCCAGTCTAATCCCACCCTCTCCCCCCTCACCCGTTAATATCCCACCCAGTCTAATCCCACTCTCCCCCTCACTCCCCACACCCTTTAATATCCCACCCAGTCTAACCCCACTCACTCCCCGCACCCTTTAATATCCCACCCAGTCTAATCCCACTCCCCCCCTCACTCCCGCACCCTTTAATATCCCACCCAGTCTAACCCCACTCTCCTCCCTCACTCCCCGCACCCTTTAATATCCCACCCAGTCTAATCCCTCTCTCCCCCCCCCTCACCCTTTAATATCCCACCCAGTCTAATCCCACTCTCCCCCTCACTCCCCGCCCCCTTTAATATCCCACCCAGTCTAATCCCACTCCCCCTCACTCCCCACACCCTTTAATATCCCACCCAGTCTAATCCCACTCCCCCTCACTCCCCGCACCCTTTAATATCCCACCCAGTCTAATCCCACTCTCCCCTCACCCTTTAATATCCCACCCAGCCTAATCCCCCCTCTCCCCCTCACCCTTTAATATCCCACCCAGTCTAATCCCACTCTCCCCCTCACTCCCCACACTTTAATATCCCACCCAGTCTAACCCCATTCTCCCCCTCACTCCCCCCACCCTTTAATATCCCACCCAGTCTAATCCCACTCTCCCCCACTCCCCACATCCTTTAATATCCCACCCAGTCTAATCCCACTCCCCCCTCACTCCCCACACCCTTTAATATCCCACCCAGTCTAATCCCACTCTCCCCCCTCACCCTTTAATAACCCACCCAGTCTAATCCCACTCTCCCCGCACCCTTTAATTCCCACCCAGTCTAATCCCACTCCCCCCACACTCCCCGCACCCTTTAATATCCCACCCAGTCTAATCCCACTCTCCCCCTCACTCCCCACACCCTTTAATATCCCACCCAGTCTAATCCCACTCCCCCCACACTCCCCGCACCCTTTAATATCCCACCCAGTCTAATCCCACTCTCCCCCCTCACTCCCCACACCCTTTAAATTCCCACCCAGTCTAATCCCACTCTCCCCCTCACTCCCCGCACCCTTTAATATCCCACCCAGTCAAATCCCACTCTCCCCCCTCACTCCCTACACCCTTTAATATCCCACCCAGTCTAATCCCACTCTCCCCCTCACTCCCCGCACCCTTTAATATCCCACCCAGTCTAATCCCACTCTCCCCCTCACTCCCCACACCCTTTAATATCCCACCCAGTCTAATCCCACTCTCCCCTCACTCCCGCACCCTTTAATATCCCACCCAGTCTAATCCCACTCTCCCCCTCACTCCCCGCACCCTTTAATATCCCACCCAGTCTAATCCCACTCTCCCCTCACTCCCCGCACCCTTTAATATCCCACCCAGTCTAATCCCCCTCTCCCCCTCACTCCCCGCACCCTTTAATATCCCACCCAGTCTAATCCCACTCTCCCCCTCACTCCCCGCACCCTTTAATATCCCACCCAGTCTAATCCCACTCTCCCCCTCACTCCCACACCCTTTAATATCCCACCCAGTCTAATCCCACTCTCCCCCTCACTCCCCACACCCTTTAATATCCCACCCAGTCTAATCCCACTCTCCACCTCACTCCCCACACCCTTTAATATCCCACCCAGTCTAATCCCACTCTCCCCCTCACTCCCCCACCCTTTAATATCCCACCCAGTCTAATCCCACTCTCCCCCCTCACTCCCCGCACCCTTTAATATCCCACCCAGTCTAATCCCACTCTCCCCCTCACTCCCCGCACCCTTTAATATCCCACCCAGTCTAATCCACTCTCCCCTCCCTCCCCACCCCTTTAATATCCCACCCAGTCTAATCCCACTCTCCCCCTCACTCCCCACACCCTTTAATATCCCACCCAGTCTAATCCCACTCTCCCCCTCACTCCCCACACCCTTTAATATCCCACCCAGTCTAATCCCACTCTCCCCCTCACTCCCCGCACCCTTTAATATCCCACCCAGTCTAATCCCACTCTCCCCCTCACTCCCCACACCCTTTAATATCCCACCCAGTCTAATCCCACTCTCCCCCTCACTCCCCGCACCCTTTAATATCCCACCCAGTCTAATCCCACTCTCCCCCTCACTCCCTCACACCCTTAATATCCCACCCAGTCTAATCCCACTCTCCCCCCTCACTCCCCACACCCTTTAATATCCCACCCAGTCTAATCCCACTCTCCCCATACTCCCCACACCCTTTAATATCCCACCCAGTCTAATCCCAACTCTCCCCTCACTCCCCGCACCCTTTAATATCTCACCCAGTCTAATCCCACTCTCCCCCTCACTCCCCACACCCTTTAATATCCCACCCAGTCTAATCCCACTCTCCCCCTCACTCCCCACACCCTTTAATATCCCACCCAGTCTAATCCCACTCTCCCCCTCACCCTTTAATATCCCACCCAGTCTAATCCCCCTCACTCCCCACACCCTTTAATATCCCACCCAGTCTAATCCCCCTCTCCCCCTCACTCCCCGCACCCTTTAATATCCCATCCAGTCTAATCCCACTCTCCCCTCACCCTTTAATATCCCACCCAGTCTAATCCCCCTCACTCCCCACACCCTTTAATATCCCACCCAGTCTAATCCCCCTCTCCCCCTCACTCCCCGCACCCTTTAATATCCCATCCAGTCTAATCCCACTCTCCCCTCACCCTTTAATATCCCACCCAGTCTAATCCCACTCTCCCCCTCACTCCCCACACCCTTTAATATCCCATCCAGTCTAATCCCGCTCTCCCCCTCACTCCCCACACCCTTTAATATCCCACCCAGTCTAATCCCACTCCCCCCTCACCCTTTAATATCCCACCCAGTCTAATCCCACTCTCCCCCTCACTCCCCGCACCCTTTAATATCCCACCCTGTCTAATCCCACTCTCCCCTCACTCCCCGCACCCTTTAATAACCCCCCCAGTCTAATCCCCCTCTCCCCCTCACTCCCCGCACCCTTTAATATCCCACCCAGTCTAATCCTACTCCCCCCTCACTTCCCGTACTCTTTAATATCCCACCCAGTCTAATCCCACTCTCCCCCTCACTCCCCACACCCTTGAATATCCCACCCAGTTTAACCCCACTCTCCGCCTCATCCATTAATATCCCACCTAGTCTAATCCCGCTCTCCCCCTTACCATTAATAGCCCACCCAGTCTAATCCCACTCCCCCAATCTGATCCCATTCTCCCCCTCACTCCCCGCACCCTTTCATATCCCAGCCAGTCTAATCCCACTCTCCCCCCTCACTCCGCACCCTTTAATATCCCACCCAGTCTAAACCCACTCTCCCCCTACTCCCCGCACCCTTTAATATCCCACCCAGTCTAATCCCACTCTCCCCCTCATCCCCGCACCCTTTAATATCCCACCCAGTCTAATCCCACTCTCCCCCTCACTCCCTGCACCCTTAAATATCCCACCCAGTTTAACCCCACTCTCCGCCTCACCCATTAATATCCCACCCAGTCCAATCCCACTCCCCCGCACCCTTTAATATCCCACCCAGTCTAATCCCGCTCTCCCCCTCACCCTGGTTTAGCTCACTCGGCTAAATCGCTGGCTTTTAAAGCAGACCAAGCAGGCCAGCAGCACGGTTCGATTCCCGTACCAGCCTCCCCGGACAGGCTAAACCCACTCTCCCCCTCGCCCTTTAATATCCCACCCAGTCTAATCCCACTCTCCCCCATCATCCCCGCACCCTTTAATATCCCACCCAGTCTAATCCCACTCTCCCCTTCACTCCCCGCACCCTTTCATATCCCACCCAGTCTAATCCCTCTCCCAATCTGATCCCATTCTCCCCTTCACTCCCCACACCCTTTCATATCCCAGCCAGTCTAATCCCACTCTCCCCCTCACCCTTTAATATCCCACCCAGTCTAAACCAATCTTCCCTCACTGCCAGTGCTCCCTAATATCCCACCCAGTCTAAACCCACTCTTCCCTCACCCTTTAATATCCCACCCAGTCTAAACCACTCTCCCCTCACCATTTAATATCCCACCCAGTCTAAACCACTCTCCCCTCACCCTTTAATATCCCACGCAGTCTAATCCCACTCTCCCCTCCCTCCCCATACCCTTTAATATCCCACCCAGTCTAATCCCACTCTTCCCCTCACTCCCCTCACCTTAATATCCCACCCAGTCTAACCCTATTCACTCCCAACACCCTTTAATATCCCACCCAGTCCAACCTCACTCTCCTCCTCGCTCCCTGCACCCTTTCATATCCCACCCAGCCTTATCTCAATCTCCCTGCTCACTCCCCGCACCTTTTAATCCCACTCTCTCCACCCCCTTTAATATCCCACCCAGTCTAATCCCACTCTCCCCCCCTCACCCTTTAATATCCCACCGTCTAATCCCACTCTCCCCACACCTTTTAATATCCCACGCAGTCTAAAGCAATCTTCCCTCACTGCCAGCGCTCCTTCATATCCCACCCAGTCTAAACCACTCTCCCCTCACCATTTAATATCCCACCCAGTCTAATCCCACTCTCCCCTCCCTCCCCACACCCTTTAATATCCCAGTCTAATCCCACTCTCCCCCTCACCCTTTAATATCCCACCCAGTCTAATCCCACTCTCCCCTCCCTCCCCACACCCTTTAATATCCCACCCAGTCTAACCCCACTCTATCCCTCCCTTCCGCACCTTAATATCCCACCCAGTCTAACCCCTCACTCCCCACACCCTTTAATATCCCACCCAGTCCAACCTCACTCTCCTCCTCGCTCCCTGCACCCTTTCATATCCCACCCAGCCTAATCTCAATCTCCCTGCTCACTCCCCGCACCTTTTAATCCCACCCTCTCTCCACCCCCTTTAATATCCCACCCAGTCCAATCCCACTCTCCCCACAACCTTCTGTACCCCCCCCCCCCAGTCTATTTCCACATTCCCCCTCATCACTTCATAAATCCCCAGTCTAATCCCATTCTTCCTTTACTCCCACCACCCATTTACATTCCACAAAGTTTGGTGGAAGCACCACCGCATAGTGGTTAGCACAGTTGATTCACCACTCCAGAGTCCCAGGTTCGATTCCCAGCTTGGGTCACTGTCTGTATGTATGGAGTCTGCAGGTTCTCCCAATGTGTGCGTGGGTTTCCTCCCAAAGTCCAAAGACGTGCAGGTTCGGTGGATTGGCCATGATAAATTGTCCTTAAGTGTCCAAAAAGGTTAGGTGGGGTTACTGGGATAGGGTGGAGGTGTGGGCTCAAGTCGGATCCTCTTTCCAAGGGCCGGTGTGGACTCGTTGGGGCCAAATGGCCTCCTTCTGCACTGTAGATTCTATGATTCATTCCATTCTGTCTCCACATGCCCAGAAGGATCCCTTGTAACACCCCCGCTCCCCACATTTATTCAGTCTGTGTACTTCCTGTGACTTTTCCTCACCACCGCAAGCAGTCCCTCATCAGGTGACGTGCGGCAATGGACACAGGGATCAAAGATCACGACGGGAGACAACTTTACTCTGTTATAACAGAGTCCCCGTTTATCATTAAAGGACTCCCCCCCCCCCCCCCCCCCCCCCCCAATAAACCCTAGCACATGTTTATTCCCCGAGGCATGGTCAGCTCTACATAAACTGGTGCAAATCCATAACCATAACCACATAAACTGGTGCACATCCTCCCCGTGCCTGCGTGGGTTTCCTCCCACAGTCCAAAGATGTGCAGGTTAGGGTGGATTGGACATGATAAATTGCCCTTAGTGTCCAAAATTGCCCTTAGTGTTGGGTGGGGTTACTGGGTTATGGGGATAGGGTGGGGTTGTTGACCTTGGGTAGGGTGCTCTTTCCAAGAGCCGGTGCAGACTCGATGGGCTGAATGGCTTCCTTCGGCACTGTAAATCCTATAATTCTATGAAATACCGTCTCATCTTTCTTTTCCCGTAAAAATCTCCCTTTTCTAATTCCTCCTACCTCCACCCTCATGGCAGAAAGAGCGGAGGCCTGCTCAGAGATATGGCGCATCCATGTTTTTTCTTTAATCACCTTAACGTTCAGTGTCTGCCCTCACGTATCGCTGTTCCTCTACTGCTGCGTTTTTATCCAGAACTGTGATTTTATTCCGTGCGATTCCCAGGCCACACCCCGGTGTGCTCCTTCGCTTTGTCTGTCACTGGGACATTTTTACAGCCACCCAAGGGGGCTGACTGAGCCTCGCCTTTCAAAGTGCTCTAGTGGGTTCCGAGTTCACTTCATTTTCACTCAGGCTGCGGATGCGAAATAAAAACAAAAAATGCCGGGAAAAAACTCAGCAGGTCCGGCAGCACCTGTGGAGGGGGAAGACGGTTCGAGTCTTCTCCGAGGAGGAGTCACATTGGCCTCGAAACGCTCTCGATTCTCTCCACGCACATGCAGTTTAGGGAAAGGGGGGAGTGCGACGAGACCTGGGTGTCACGGTGGAACAGTCGCTGAAGGTTGGCGTGCAGGTACAGCAGGCGGTGAGGAAAGCCAATGGCATGTTGGCCTTCGTAGCGAGAGGATTTGAGTATCGGAGTAGGGATGTCTTGCTGCAGTGATACAGGGCCTTGGTGAGGCCACATCGCGAGTATTGTGCGCAGTTTTGGTCTCCTAGTTTGAGGAAGGACGTTCTTGCTGTTGAGGGTGTCCAGCGAAGGCTCACCAGACTAAACCCCGGGATGGCAGGACTGACATACGAAGAAAGACGGGATCGACTGGGCTGGTACTCACTGGAGTTTAGATGAGTGGGGATCTCATAGAAACATATAAAATCCTGATGGGACTGGGCAGGCTAAATGAGGGAAGAATATACCCGATGTCGGGAACGTGCAGAACTAGGGGTCATAGCCTATTAAGGGTTAAGCCATTAAGGACAGAGAGAAGGAGGAACTTCTTCTCTCAAGAGTTGAGAGGTTGTGGAATTCTCTACCGCAGAAAGCTGTTGGGGCCGGGTCGTTGGAAATATTCAAGAGGGAGCTGGACATGGCCATTACGGGGCAGCACGGTAGCATGGTGGTTAGCATAAATGCTTCACAGCTCCAGGGTCCCAGGTTCGATTCCCAGCTGGGTCACTGTCTGTGTGGAGTCTGCACGTCCTCCCCATGTGTGCGTGGGTTTCCTCCGGGTGCTCCGGTTTCCTCCCACAGTCCAAAGATGTGCGGGTTAGGTGGATTGGACATGCTAAATTGCCCGTAGTGTCCTAAAAAAAAAAGTAAGGTTAAGGGGGGGGTTGTTGGGTTACGGGTATAGGGTGGATACGTGGGTTTGAGTAGGGTGATCATTGCTTGGCACAACATCGAGGGCCGAAGGGCCTGTTCTGTGCTGTACTGTTCTATGGCCCTTGTGACTAAAGGGTTATGGAGAGAAAGGAGGATTGGGATACTGAATTTGCATGATCAGCCGTGATTATATTGAATGGCGGTGCAGGCTCGAAGGGCCCACACCTATTTTCTGCGCTGCTGGACGGTCGTTTGAGCTGCTCCAGCACTTCTCGTCTGTACTTCTAGACACAAGAGGCGAGCAGAGATCAGAGGACGACGTCAGACACCGTAACAGCAGCAAGGTCGGCACAATCCCAACGCAGCAAACCAAGTGGACAAAGAAATGGACGAAACGGCATTGAAGTGGACGGCCTTCGAGGGGCCAGTTCTCTTGAACGTCTGGGGGGAGGGGAGTGTGGTAGAGGCCGCAGGACGAGCGCGAACGTCAAGGTAAGAGGCGCACACACAAAAAGGTAATTTCAGGCGAGGTTTATTGAATCTTGCTACACGGTACAAACAACCCTCTCTACTCACCGCCAACTCCTTCAATTTCAGACACCGGTTTCTCTAGTGTCGGCAATTATTACACAAACTAAATCATTTGTCATACTGAAAAGAAAATTAAACGAGCCTCATTTTTGTTTTGTGTGACAGCAGACATGTAAACTACACCCCCCCCCATTCCTCTTCTATCTGCCCCCCCGCCCCATCCAACAGCACGAAGAAAACCCCACTTTATTGCCACTCTTTCACAGCCCGCCCTCACTGAAGGTGCCAGCTCTCGCTAGGTAATATTAGTACAATCGGCAGCTCCCCAAGCATTGCACCCGGACGGGTCATTCTTACCGCGCGGGTTCATATTCGACAACAGGCGGTGTCTCCTCAATCCCCCCAGGACACTTCACCAATCACTTGCTGGCCAGAGGGGGAAGAGGGTCCCCACAAGGAGATGCAGTCAATTGTGCCCCCCCCCCCCCCTCCCACCCCTAAAGGAGGGTAGGACACTTACAAGCTTGCAAGTCGGAGGAGCCACACATTTGCAAGACTACGGCCCCCTCTATGAAACCAGCAGCCACCATGAACGCAAATAGAATAGAATAGTACAGAACAGGCCCTTCGGCCCTCGATGTTGTGCCGAGCCATGATCACCCCACTCAAACCCACGTATCCACCCTATACCCGTAACCCAACAACCCCCCCTTAACCTTACTTTTTAGGACACTACGGGCAATTTAGCATGGCCAATCCACCTAACCCGCACATCTTTGGACTGTGGGAGGAAACCCACGCACACACGGGGAGGACGTGCAGACTCCGCACAGACAGTGACGCAGCCGGGAATCGAACCTGGGACCCTGGAGCTGCGAAGCATTTATGCTAACCACCATGCTACCGTGCTGCCCCCAAATGCATCCTACCTGCCAGGGAGAAAGGATCGAGCACCGCCATGGCGTTCGTACGGAAGGCACACACAACCCCACACACACCCACTCACTCAATCTGGAAGAAAAGTACACCCTGCCGTCTCGCAGCAAGTCCGACATGCTTGACCCGGAAGCCAGGAAATGCTCCCCCCTCCACATGCCAACACGATGGCGCCGAACAGCTTTCGGCAGTAAAATTTAAAAAGGGCGGAGCGGGGGGAGGAGGGAAAGCAAGCTAATTTCTCGTGGTGAGTGGGGGGAGGAGTCGGACTATTATCGCTAACCTTGGCCAGTAATGTACGGGTTACGCACTCAGCCACCCTGTCCGCGAGTGGGCCCCAGGCTGCGGAAAGGCGAGGGACTGACGCGGGGGGTGGGGGGGCGGAAGTTACCCCATCCTGTGCGTCCCTCAGCAGCTGGAATCCAAGCGGCGTTGGCAAGGTGTGGGAAAGCAGCACCTGTCTTGAGGCAGGGTGGCAGCTTTTCGTTATGTATTTAATGGTTCACGGCGGTGGCGAGGGGTAATTTAAAGAAGGGGGGAGCCAGTCCAGCTTCGCTGTATAATCGCTGTCGCCATTTTGTATCTTGGGACGGCAAGAGTCAAGTGCCTGGACGCCATCCCACCTGTGATACCAGTTGGAAACAGGGCCCCGACGTACGTGCTCCCCCACCCCGTAGAGGGGATGTCTGCACTCGAGCCGTGAGGGACGCCAGTGGACGGCGGGAGCGAGCGAAACAGCCGCCAAGGCAAAACGGCAGAACGGGCTCCCCGCCCCTTTAAAAAGGTAGCGCCGGGCCAGGGGGGAAGCAGGTGATCTGGAAGGGTGTGCTTCACCACTTGGGAAAGCACCCGAGTTTGGTCAGGATATTTAGCAGGACTTGCATGAAGGGCGGGTTGATGTTTTTTTTAAGGGAAGTTGGAAACAAAAATAAAATGACCCTAGCGAGCAGTTTCCGATCACAATCACCGGTGAGAAAGAAAGCGTTTTAAGTGTTTACTGAATCTATGCCTCACAAGGCCGGGCTGCAGTGATCGTATCTATTTGTTTTGAGAGAGAGAGAGAGAGAGAGAGAGAGAGAGATAGATAGATGTAAATTTTGTTTTAAACGCCAAGGCGCTGTGGTGCCGCAATCGCGGGGTCGTGTATTCGTCTGGAGAGAGCGATCTTCTGGTCGGAGAACGGCGGCGACGGCGACGGAGGAGGAGGAAGAGGAGGAGGAGGAAATCGTCGGTTCATTGGGCATAGCGGGTGTCGGTGGTATTATCATAGTCAAACTGATCATACCTAAGAGAAAAAGCACATCATGTCAATACAGGGCTGGCCGGAAAAGGAAAAGTCGCTCATGCATTCATCGAGGGGAGGGAGGAGCCGGGGTGAGCAAGACTCAAAACGCGGGGAGGGGGGGATTGGGGAGAGCGGAGGGAGGACCGGTGGGGGCGGGGGGGGGCCTCTATGATTTCATTTCAAAATGTGCCTGCCCGCCACCAAATCGAGAAACCGCAAACGGGACACACCGCCACCCCTTTTGTCCCCCACATCCCACCGCGCAGACCCCCAGCCGGGATGGTGCCCTGCTGCACAAATCAGGGAGCTGGCTCTGCATTACCAACGTTTCCCCCACACCTCAAATGTACTTCACTGGCCACCAATGAACACTCCGAGACCAAGTCCCTCTTTTTTGTGTCAAGTCACCTTGGATTGATTTATCATTCTGTTTGGATGGGAGCCACTGCCCCCCCCCCCCCCCCCACGGGCTGCAGCCGCAAGCGAATCACGGCGTTGGTACACAACACGAGTCAAATGTTTTAGCATCTCGTAGAACGTAAAGAACCGTGCGGTCGCACAGCGGAGGGAGGCGGGGAACTAGCTGCTCGACCTGGGGAGCCTTCGGGGCAGGAGACATCAGGTCGTGGGGACGAAAGGGCCCTGTGCCGTGCCAGTTAGTGGGGACGATTCAGGGGGAAAGGGGAAACTGATAGGCCACCCCCCCTCCACTTTGCTGCAGAGGAGTGGGGAAAGCAATTAAGTGTCTGAGGGCAAGAGTTTGGGGGGGGGGGGGGGGGCTGGAAAGAGAAGATTCTGAATCAAGCGGCTGTGCAAACGATCGGGAATCTTCATGGAAGGATGGGAGGCTGCAGTGTCCTGGAGTGGGAAGGTGTACCTGAGAGTTTGGGCTCCTGACAACAAACTGACCTGCGAGTCGGACGTCAAGAGGCAGCCGACTTGATGGACACGGTTAGAAAATCACACCCATAATTGCCGCATTCAGCGCCAGGAGCTACCCCCCCAAACAGGGAGACAAGCACGCCGACGCTACAATCCACCCCCTCACCGCTTGCACCGTACTGATGTGGGGGGGGGGGGGGGGGGTCAAAACTGTTCACAACGGGCAATGCTCCCGAGTGGCCACAAGTATCCATTGGCTTGGAATTCCTCGTAGTGAATGCACCATCCCCCAGCAACCCCGATGACCCCCACCCCCATCCCAGAGCGGAGGAGCTAACGCTTCTAGAGCAAGGACGAATGGAAAACTCCCACCACCGTTTTGTTTCACCCAATGCATCGTGACAAGGCTCCCGCGTAACGGTCTAGGGTTTCGAGTGTGGCCGATGATGACAAAACGATACCGTCGCCATGCATCTCTGTTACCGGCGAAACTGGCTATTCTCACACCAGGCTCGTTAGTTAGCGGAGGGCATTCTCGCCCTGAGGGGGCGGCGCCCGCCTCGAGGGATGTTAAACCAGGCGGAATCTGCAGGGATTCTCTGGGATTGTGAACAGGCTTAGGGAGGCCATTCGGCACGTCGTATCACTGTCAGCTCTCTGAACCAGCCACCCAATCCTCCCTGCCTCACTTACTCTTCGATGAAAAGCCTGTGTGATTTTTGAATGCCGCTATCAAATCGCCCGTCCTAAACTTCTCAGCTGGGAGGAGAACAACCCCATCAGCCCCTCTGTTCTGGACCGGGTTCCACGCAAATAAATCTGTTTTGACACCCTCGCTAAGGCCTTGGCACCCTGAAGCTCTGCACCATGGGAGGGGGGGGGGGGGGGGGGGGTCCTCAGTTAGTGGGTCAACGGTTGACAAACTGCTGGATCGATTGCTGCGACCAGTCAGTAGCTTTAAGCGACATTTGCTGAGGATATGAAAGGTAACTACTTGTTTTAAGCAGCTGCTCCAAAACAACATTCTCTGGAAGGGTGCTCCACAGCTCACACCACACTCTCCCAGACACAACCTCGGTTACAAAAGATCCTTAAAGCTACAGCCGAATATCTCCCTAACTCCACGCAGCCTGTGCGGACCGATCAATTACTCTCCAACAACTGCGTTCTCTAATTGTGCCGTTGACACACACAAGGATCGGCTCAATTTACAACCAGGTGCTTCAGCAGCACCCACAGCTAGGGGGCAAGTGGATTGGTGTCTGACCAACACAATGTACACCGCTCCACGCCAGCGTTAGGGTCTGCTTTACGTACTGCGGAGCCCGGAGCATACCCAAGCTGGCACAACGAAAACCTGGGCACCACCGAGAGACACTTCTTTAAGGTGTGACTCTACGAGTTCCACGTGGAGGTGGGGCGAGTCACATCAGCGGCTTCTCCTCCCCTCAACCCCCTCCCTCCCCGCGCTTTTGCCCGCAACGGATACATACCTACTGATGCTATCGTCTACGAACTTCTCATTCTGATATTTTGGCAGCGATAGCGGCGATAGGCGGGTGCGTTCGTACAGAGTGCAGCTGTTGGCCGCCGCCGCCGGCGCGGGCGTGCTCAGGCGGCTCGGACTCCTCTCCCTCACGTAGTCGAGCGGCGCGTAACTTGCGGCAGCACCTGCGGCCTGGTAATCTTCGTAATAGTCGTAATAGGAGCCGTGGCCGTAGTCGTAATCGTAATACGAATAGTAAGAGGGGTAGTATTGAGACTGGAGCTGGTACGGGTTGGACTGATTATGGCGGGCGGAGTGGCAATCTCTCGCCTGGTGCCCCTGCCTTCCACAGCGCTGGCAGACATCCCGCTGCCCGCCAGACTTCCCGTAGGTCGACCGGGAGAGCTGCACCCTGAGCTTGGTCCCGTTGAATTCCTTCTCGTCCAGATTGGCAATCGCTTGGATCGCGTCTTCCTCCTTTTCCATGTGCACAAAGGCGTAATCTGGAAGGCGGGAAGAACAGAGGTTAAACGTCGCGTGAACAGAATCTTACGGGACCGACGCTGGCAGACTGCCGGGGGAGGAGATGCACCGAACACTCCTCTGCACATGACGGCCGTTGACCGTTCAGGGACAGTTAAGACAAGTGCGCAGGGAAGATGAGGAGGAGGCTGGTGCGGCACAGAAGGGCCCAACAGCCCGTTTCTACGTTCTACATACACACAAAACCCACGGTCGTCAAATGTAAACAAAATACGGGTCAGGCAGGATCTGTGGAGGGAGAAACAGAGTTGGCACGGAGTCCATGCGCGAGTTTAATGTTAACCCCCCCCCCCTTCTCTCCACAGGTGTTGCCAGGGCTGCTGGATACTTCCAGCATCGGCAACACTTTGCGTGTTTCTATTTCATACAATTCAAGGTCTCTGGATTCGGGAGAAACGATGTGTCCCGGTTGGAAAAGGGCAAAATTGCTCCTCCGACTCGCCAGCTTTCTATCATCGCATGCGCCCCCTTTTACAAATTGTCAAAGTTACCTCGGCTCCCCTACTGGTATGTCACTACAACATGGGCATTGCCTTCTTTCCTGGCCAACAGCTTTCCTGCAGCACGGAACTCGATCTCAATTATCTGGCTTCTGGAATGAAGGTTCGCGACTCCAAACCCCAAAGGACAGAAAATCGGTGGGAGCAACGCGAGACTCTGGAATCAAGGTCGCTGAGCCATGCCCGTCAGGAAGGCCTCGAGCGCGATGTATGTAGGAATTTCAGATCGATTGCAGGCATTTGGCGCAGTGGGGGTTAAAAGTCTGGGGTTAGAGTGTGTGCTGTAGTCATGTTTGATTTGATTTATGTATCGAAGTAAAGTGTAAAGTATTTTTCTGCGGCCGAGGGAACGTACACAGTACGTACATAGTAGACAAAAAGAATAATCAACAGAGAACATTGACAAATAGTACGTCAACAAACAGTGATTGATTACAGTGCGGAACAAGGGGCCAAACAAAGCAAATACATGAGCAAGAGCGGCATAGGGCGTCGTGAATAGTGTTCTTACAGGGAACAGATCAGTCCGAGGGGGACTGTTTCAAATTAAATCCTAGTTTGAAAGACAACAAAGGTTTTGGGAGCCGGGGGTGGGGTGCAATGAAGCCATCATCAAAAGCTTGGGCTAATTCAGGTTTGTTTGCATTAAGGGGATTTCCTGTCGAGTTAATTAGATTCAGCTCCGTAAAATGATGTCACTACTGGGTGGAGCTACGGTGTCAGGCATTTCGTACTAAAAGCGGGTATGGGGAGTTCTAGATGAAGCTGTTAACAGACATTACGCACTTTGCCCTCTGTCGTCCAGTTAAAGATATGTCTGTAGGGAGATTGGCAGTCTTTCAAAGCAGATCAGACTTTAGAAGGCGATTAGAAGGCGAGCAGAAGCAGCTTCTGAAGAGATATGGCCAGAGTTTCTGCATGGTTCTGAGAGGAGTCAGATCATTTTTACTACAGCAGTGTCAAGAGACCTCTCTCTCTCGCAAAGAAGTCTTACAGCACCAGGTTAAGAACACACCTACTGATGTTATAATCTACGATTTCTCAATCTGATATTCCTATGCGCCATTGACAGTCAAAATGGATTGAGAGCAGAGATGTTCTTTCCTCATGGTTTGCGTGATAATAAAGATAGCAGTTAAGGGCATTGTATTCACTGTGTTGATTGGCATAGTTCAAGGAGTAATTGCAAGTTATTTTCTGGTGTGATGTGGAGATATTTTAACACAGTGTTAGTAATAAGGTTTGATTTAACCTATCACACCCCTATTTCTTTGTGAAATCACTCCTGGAGCGAGATGTCCTTTCCTCAGTCTTATAAAATTAAATTAAAATATTGGGGTTTCTGACCAGTATCCTCGCCACTGTTGGGATCAGGTCTGGGATTGTAACATCAGTCTAAGGCAGACTGACTGGGAACAGTAAAATCTAACGCGAGAGAACGGCACAAGTCACCACTGCTGACTTGCATCGAGGAGGAAGTAAGCTGTTAGAAAGCGAAGGTTCAAGTTAGAAATGTAAGAACTTATGAGATGCTGCAGTGTGGCTGGGGCGGCGACAGAAATTTGTCCTGAAATTAACAGCCCCGGTGGGGTTTGCCAGCGTTTCAATTTAATTTGTAGCCTTTTCCCTTCCTCGCCATTTTCTGGTGTTTGCACGTCTCCCCAGGATTTCTGTTCCCACTCATCTTGCCACAATCTCACTCAGCCGTACTGCAGGAGGCGCCGTCTCTCAGATGGAACATTAAAAAAATTCTACGTGCAAAAAAGATCCCTAAATTGAAGGGCTCCCCCTCAATCGAGGGATTGAGTGTGTGAGGCCCTCTCAATGGAAGGACTGAGTGTGAGGGGCCCCTCAATGGAGGGACTGAGACCCCCATCAACTGAGGGACTGTGAAACCGCCCCCTCTTTGGAGGAACTGTGAGACCCCCCTCAATGGAGGGACTGTGAGACCCCCCTCAATGGAGGGACTGTGAGACCCCCTCAATGGAGGGACTGTGAGACCCCCTCAATGGAGGGAGTGTGAGGCTCCCTCAATGGAGGGACTGAGGGATGGAAGGACAGTGTGAGGCCCCCTCATTGGAGGGACTGAGTGTGAGGCCCCCTCAATGGAGGGACTGTGAGACCCCACTCATTGGAGGGACAGTGTGAGGCCCACTCAATGGAGGGTCTGAGTGAGGCCCCCTCAATGGAGGGACTGAGGGACGGAGTGTGAGGCCCCCTCAATGCAGGGACTGTGAGTGTGATGCCCCCTCAGTGGAGGGACTGAGTGTATGAGGCCCCCCTCAATGGAGGGACAGAGTGTGAGGTCCCCCTCAATGGAGGGACTGAGTGAGGCCTCTTCAATGGAGGGACTGAGGGAGGGAGGGATAGAGTGTGAGGTCCCCCTCAATGGAGGGACTGTGTGAGGGGCCCCTCAATGGAGGGACTGTGTGTGTGAGGGGCCCCTCAATGGAGGGACTGAGTGTGAGGGGCCCCTCAATGGAGGGACTGAGTGTGAGGCCCCCTCAATGCAGGGATTGTGAGTGTGATGCCCCCTCAGTGGAGGGACTGAGAGTATGAGGCCCCCCTCAATGGAGGGACAGAGTGTGAGGGCCCCTCAATGGAGGGACTGTGTGTGAGGTCCCCCTCAATGGAGAGACTGAGTGAGGCCTCTTCAATGGAGGGACTGAGGGAGGGAGGGATAGAGTGTGAGGTCTCCCTCAATGGAGGGACTGTGTGAGGGGCCCCTCAATGGAGGGACTGTGTGTGTGAGGGGCCCCTCAATGGAGGGGCTGAGTGTGAGGGGCCCCTCAATGGAGGGGCTGAGTGTGAGGGGCCCCTCAATGGAGGGACTGAGTGTGAGGGGCTCCTCAATGGAGGGACTGAGTGTGAGGCCCCCTCAATGGAGGGACTGTGTGAGGGGCCCCTCAATGGAGGGACTGTGTGTGACGGGCCCCTCAATGGAGGGACTGTGTGTGTGAGGGGCCCCTCAATGGTGGGACTGTGTGTGAGGGGCCCCTCAATGGAGGGACTGAGTGTGAGGGGCCCCTCAATGGAGCGACTGAGTGTGAGGGGCCCCTCAATGGAGGGAGGAGAGTGTGAGGCCCCCTCTCAGCGGAGGGAGGCGAGTGTGAGGCCCCCCCTCAGCGGAGGGAGGAGAGTGTGAGGCCCCCCTCAGCGGAGGGAGGAGAGTGTGAGGCCCCCCCTCAGCGGAGGGAGGAGAGTGTGAGGTCCCCCCTCAGCGGAGGGCCGGCCTCACCTTTGACGATGTCGCACTCCTGCACCCGGCCGTACTCCTCGAAGCGGGCCCGCAGCTCCTGGTTGCTGCAGCCGGGGGCCAGGTTGCCCACGTAGACCTTGGTGACGGCGGCGGGCCGGGGCCGCGACTCGGCCACGTTGAGCTTCTGGCCGTGCAGCTCGTACTGGTGCAGGGCGGCGATGGCCTGCGCCGCCTCCTCGGCGCCCTCCATGTGCACGAAGCCGTAGTGCCGGATGATGTCGCACTCGCGCACGGCGCCGTAGTACTCGAACAGGGCCCGCAGCTCGTCCACCGTGCTCTCGCTGGGGATGTTGCCCACGAAGATCTTCATTTTGTTTTCACCCTCCCCACACACACCCACACAAAATGGCGCCGGTCCCCGCCGTTCGTCCGTCCGAAGGAGAAGCCCCGCCCACCACCAAACCGACTGACGGCGCCGCCGGCCAATCGGCGGCCGCGCGGCTCCGGCCCGACCAATGGGAGGACGTGCCGCCCGCCGGAGCCCGCCCCTTCCGCTTCCGGCCGGGGAGGCGGGCTTTCCGCTCCCCCCGCCGGATGGGGGTCCCGATTGGCCGGGAGGGTCGCGGCCGGCCAGCCGATTGGTCCGGCCCGCTGTCGCTCAAAGGGCGGCGGGCGGGAGGAAGGCAGGGCGGCGGCCATTTTGAGTCGTGTTTTCCAACCGGCGGCGGGACGGAGAGGACGGCGGCGTCGAATGTGAGAGCTTTAATCCCTTCTTCCCTCTCTCTGGGTAAGCAGAGGGTTTATTCCTCATTCCCCACCCTCGTCCCTCTCTCTGGGTAGGCAGAGGGTTAATTCCTCATTCCCTACCCCCCTTCCCTCTCTGGGTAGGCAGAGGGTTTATTCCCTCATTCTCTGCCCCCCCCCCCCCCCCCCTCCCCTTTCTGGGTAGGCAGAGGGTTTATTCCCTCATTCTCTGCCCCCCATCCCCCTCTCTCTGGGTAGGCAGAGGGTTAATTCCTCATTCCCTACCCCCTTCCCTTTCTGGGTAGGCAGAGGTTTATTCCCTACCCCCCCCCCTCCCCTTTCTGGGTAGGCAGAGGTTTATTCCCTCATTCCCTACCCCCCCCCCCCCCCTCCCCTTTCTGGGTAGGCAGAGGGTTTATTCCCTCATTCTCTGCCCCCCATCCCCCTCTCTCTGGGTAGGCAGAGGGTTAATTCCTCATTCCCTACCCCCTTCCCTCTCTGGGTAGGCAGAGGGTTTATTCCCTCATTCTCTGGATAGGCAGAGGATTTATTCCCTCATTCTCTGGGTAGGCAGAGGATTTATCCCCTCATTCCCTACCCCCTCCCCTTTCTGGGTAGGCAGAGGGTTATTCCCGCATTCTCTGCCCCCCATCCCTCTCACTGGGTAGGCAGAGGGTTATCCCCTCATTCCCTACCCCCTCCCCTCTCTGGGTAGGCAGAGGGTTATTCCCTCATTCCCTACCCCCCCCCCTCTCTGGGTAGGCAGAGGGTTATTCCCTCATTCCCTACCCCCCCCCCCCTCTCTGGGTAGGCAGAGGGTTATTCCCTCATTCCCTACCCCCCCCCCCCCCTCTCTGGGTAGGCAGAGGGTTATTCCCTCATTCTCTGCCCCCCATCCCTCTCACTGGGTAGGCAGAGGGTTATCCCCTCATTCCCTACCCCCCCCCCCCTCTCTGGGTAGGCAGAGGGTTATTCCCTCATTCCCTACCCCCCCCCCCCCCCTCTCTGGGTAGGCAGAGGGTTATTCCCTCATTCTCTGCCCCCCATCCCTCTCACTGGGTAGGCAGAGGGTTATTCCCTCATTCCCTACCCTCTCTGGGTAGGCAGAGGGTTATTCCCTCATTCCCTACCCCCTCTGGGTAGGCAGAGGGTTATTCCCTCATTCCCTGCCCCTCTCTCTGGGTAGGCATAGGATTTATTCCCTCATTCTCTGCCCCCCATCCCTCTCACTGGGTAGGCAGAGGGTTATTTCCTCATTCCCTACCCTCTCTGGGTAGGCAGAGGGTTATTCCCTCATTCCCTACCCCCTCTGGGTAGGCAGATGGTTAATTCCTCATTCCCTACCCCTTACCTCCCTATTTCTGGGTAGGCAGAGGGTTATTCCCTCATTCCTTACCCCTCTCTCTGGGTAGGCAGAGGGTTTATTCCCTCATTCTCTGGGTAGGCATAGGATTTATTCCCTCATTCTCTGCCCCCCATCCCCCTCACTGGGTAGGCAGAGGGTTATTCCCTCATTCCCTACCCCCTTCCCTCTCTCTGGGTAGGCAGAGGGTTAATTCCTCATTTTCTGCCCCCCCCCCCCCCTTTCCCTCTCTCTGGGTAGGCAGAGGTTTATTCCCCCTCTCTGGGTGGGAAAAGGTTCCCCATATTCTCTGCCCCCCCCCCCCCCCCCTTTCTGGATGGGAAGAGACTTTTCCCTCCTCCCTCCCCCCTTATCCGCAGCCACCCGGTTATCAATCCCTCTGCATGGGGTGGTGGAATGATTTCCCTCCTCTCTGCCCTACCTGCGCCCCTCGTGATTTGACGTGCCTCGATCGGGCACCCTTGCGGTGGGCCTTTCCGCTAGTTGGAGAAACCAGAACGGTAGCCCGGTGGGTTAGCACTGTTGCTTCACAGCGCCAGGTGCCCGGGTTTGATTCCCGGGCTCTGGTCACTGTCTGTGTGGAGTCTGCACGTTCTCACCGTGGGTTTCCTCCGGGCGCTCCGGTTTCCTCCCACAAGTCCCGAAAGACGTGCTTGTCAGGTGAATTGGACATTCTGAATTCCCCCTCCGTGTACCCGAACAGGCGCCGGAATGTGGCGACGAGGGGATTTTCACAGTAACTTCATTGCAGCGTTAATGTCAGCCTATTTGTGGCAATAAAGATTATAACCCGAGGGCGTAGCCTCAGACTAAAGGGACAATCCTTTAAAACTGAGGCGAGGAGGAATTTCTTCAGCCAGAGGGTGGTGAATCTGCAGAACCCGTTGCCGCCAAAGGCTGTGGAAGTCTGGTCACGGCGTGTCTTTAAGATAGAGGTAGACTGGGCAGCACGGTGGCCTAGTGGTTAGCACAACCGCCTCACGGCGCTGAGGTCCCAGGTTCGATTCTGGCTCACTGTCCGTGTGGAGTTTGCACATTCTCCCCGTGTCTGCGTGGGTTGCGCCCTCACAACCCAAAAAATGTGCAGAGTAGGTGGATTGGCCATGCTAAATTGCCCCTTAATTGGAAAAAATAATTGGATAATCTAAATTTAAAAAAAAAGATAGAGGTAGATGCGGTGGCGCAGTGGTTAGCACTATCGCCTCATGGCAAAGAGGACCCCAGTTCGATCCCGGCCCCGGGAGGAGTTTGCACATTCTCCCCGTGTTGCAGGAGTCTCGCCCCCACAACACAAAAGATGTGATGGGTAGGAAAATTGGCCACACTAAATTGCCCCACAGTTGGAATAAAAAAAGAATTGGATACTCTAACTTTATATATATTTTTTAAAAAGACATAGAAAGGTTCTTGACTATCGAGAGGTTATGGGGAGAAGGCAGGGGAATGGGGATGAGAAACATATCTGCCGTGATTGAATGGTGGAGAAGACCCGATGGGACAAATGCCTTAATTCTGCTCTTGTGCTTTAATAATAATTGCTTATTGTCACAAATAGGCTTCAATGAAGTTGCTGTGAAAGCCCCTAGTCGCCACATTCCGGACCCTGTTCGGGGAGGCCGGTACAGCAATTGAACCCACGCTGCTGGCCTTGCTCTGCATTACAAGCCAGCTGTCTTGGCCCACTGTGCTCAACCAGCCCCTGAAGGTCTTCTCTGCTCCTAGGAAAACAAGCCCAGTCTCTGCGATAGCTGAAGCGCTCCAGCCCAGGCAACATCCTGGTGAATCTCCTCTGCACCCTCGCCCGTCAAGTCACTTGCTTCCTGTAGCGTGCCGACCAGAACTGTACGCAGTACTCCCGCTGTGGCCTAACCACCGTTTTATACAGCTCAGTCTTAACCTCCCTGTTCTTGTATTCATAGATTATCATAGAATTTACAGTGCAGAAGGAGGCCATTCAGCCCATTGAGGCTTCACCAGCTCTTGGAAAGAACACCCTATCTAAGACCACACCTCCACCCTATCCCCGTAATCCATGCGTTGGGCTAACAAAGGCCACGTATCTGTTTTCAAATTTTCACACCACCTAGAAGGACAAGGGCAGCGGAGACATGAGAACATCGCCATTCGATTGTTAATGTTGATAATGGCATAGAAAGAGAGTTCAGACCTCACCACAGCAGCCAGTGGAAATTAATCCAGATTTTATTAACAGAATTTATAAAGCTGGTCTCGATAACGATCATTGATTGCCAATTTAAAAAAAAACACATCTGGTTTGCTAATGAAATAATTTAGGCTAGGAAATCTGCCGTCCTTGCCTTGGTCTGACCGACATTTGATTCTAGGCCCCCCCCCCCCCCCCACACACACACACACACACACAGCAATGTGGTTGACTTTTAAAAAATATATATTTTTGTTCAGGACATTTTCCATTTTACGATATACACCACTCATTCAATTTAATACAATTTTCGGGGTGGTGCAGTGGTTAGCACTGCTGCCTCAGGGCACTGAGGACCCAGGTTCGATCCTGCCCCCGGGTCACTGTCCATGTGGAGTTTGCACATTCTCCCTGTTTCTGCATCGGTTTCGCCCCCACAACCCAAAGATGTGCAGGGTACGTGAATTGACCACGCTAAATTGCCCCTTAATTGGAAAAAGAAAGAATTGGATGCTCTTAAGTTTATATTTTAAAAACTTTACATTTTCAAACCCCACCCCATAAGCCCTTTTTTTGTGTAAATCCTCCCACCCCTCCAATTTTCTGCCAACGACCAATTCTTGAAGGAGTTAAACAGCCTGCCTCAAAAGAGAAAAGCTAACAGACAGAGAAAGTGAGACATACTTATACTGTGGAGTGAGAATGAAAGATGAGTCATAGCCACAGAAACCCAGGGAAACCGGGTGCTAATGGCCACAGATACCAAGGCGAAAGAGTGTTAATGGCAGTCCCCAGAGAGAACAAAAAATATGTCAAAGGCCAAACAGCAGAGAAACTATCAGAGGATGAACTGTAGATGTGGGGGGAGGGGAAGCGGGAAGCAAAGAGGACTAAGGTTAAGGAAAGGTGAATAAGATTGGGGGGGTTAAATATATATTACAAAATAAATAAATGGTAAAAGACAGTTAAAATGAAATGGGATGAAAATAAATGGGTCGAGGTGGGGTAGAGCTGATCATCTGAAGTTGTTGAATTCGATGTTGAGACCGGAAGGCTGTAGCGTGCCTAACCGGAAGATGAAATGTTCCTCCAGTTTGCGTTGAGCTTCACTGGAACATTGCAGCAGGCCAAGGACAGATGTGGGCATGGGGAGCAGGGTCTTTTGTTAAAATGGCAAGCAACGGGAAGGTCAGGATCCTGAATGCGCACAGACCGAAGATGCTCGGCAAAGCGATCACCCAGTCTGCGTTTGGTCTCTCCGATATAGAGGAGACCACATTGGGAGCAGCGAATGCAGTAGACCAAATTGGAAGAGATGCAAGTGAAACGCTGCTTAACCTGGAATGAGTGTTTTGGGCCTGGGATATTAAGCATGATGGGAAGGTGCCATGGGTGATGGGAGAGGTACTGGGTATGGTGGAGGAGTGGACTAGATTGTCTCGGAGGGAACGGTCTCTGCGGAATGCTGACAGAGGGAGTGAAGGGAAGATGTGTTTGGTGGTGGCATCACGCTGGAATTGGGGAAAATGGCGGAGGATTGTGCTTTGCATACGGAGGCTGGTGGGATGAAATGTGAGAACGAGGGTGACTATCCTTGTTCTGGGAGGGAGGGGAGGGGGAGAGGGTGGTGCGGGAGATGGACGGCACACTGTTGAGGGCCCCCCTGTCGTCAACAGTAGGTGGGAAATCACGGTTGAGGAAGAACAAACACATTTTTGAAGCACCATTTTGGAAAGTGGCATCATCGGAGCAAATGCGAGAGAGGCGAAGGAGTTGAGAGAAAGGGATGGAGTCCTTACTGGGTGTAGGGTGCGAAGAGCTGTGGGAGTCAGTGGGCGTGTGATGGATAGTCTATTGCCGGAAATGGGAGACAGAAAGATCAAGGAAGGGAAGTGTCTGGGATGGACCAGGTGAAAGTGATGGAGGGGTGGAAACTGGAAGCAAAGTTGATGAATTTTTCCAGGTCTGGACGAGAGCATGACCCGGCACCAAAATAGTCATCAGTGTATCGGTAAAGGAGTTGTGGGAGGGGCCCAGATGGACCTGGAACGAGGAATGTTCCACGTGCCCCATAAAAAGGCAAGCATAGCTAGGACCCATGTGGGTACCCATTGCTACACCTTTGATTTGGAGAAAGTGAGATGAGTTAAAGGAGAAGTTGTTCAGAATTAGAATGATAGATAGAACAGTCTGCCTCGATTTGAACCCCCCCCCCCCCCATGGTTTATTTCATTTTTTCCACATGTAAGAATTCCGATAGATTCCCTACCCAAGTCGCCCAAGGTGGATCCGGAGCCTGCCATCCGAGCAGAATCCTCCAGGTTATCGGGGAGGGCAAGGCAACAGCTCCCCCCCCCCCCCCCCCCCCCCCCCCCCCCGCAGCCTCTGGTTCATCCGATACCCCAAATGTTGCTACCCACAGTCATGGCTCCTCTCTCTCTCTTTCCCCCCCAAAAATAAAATCTCTGACATAGTCTCGAAGAAAGACTCCCATAACTTAATTTCGGGCAGGATCAAAACTTGTGGGAGTGGTTTGTCGGCCCTCTTGAAATGAAAAAATGAAATGAAAATGGCTTATTGTCACGAGTAGGCTTCAAATGAAGTTACTGTGAAAAGCCCCTAGTAGCCACATTCCGGCGCCTGTTCGGGGAGGCTGTTACGGGAATCGAACCATGCTGCTGGCCTGCTTTCAAAGCCAGCGATTTAGCTGTGTGCTAAACAGCCCCTTGAACAGGGCAGCGCGGTAGGACAGTGGCTAGCACAGTTGCTTCACAGCTCTCGGGTCCCAGGTTTGATTCCCACTTGGGTCACTGTCTGTGCGGAGTCTTCACACTCTCCCCGTGTGTGTGTGTGTGTGTGTGTGGGCTTCCTCCTCCCGATGTGCAGGTTCGGTGGATTGGCCATGATAAATTGCCCTTAGTGTCCAAAAAGGTTAGGTGGGGTTACGGGGGTTGAGTGGGGTGCTTTTTCCAAAGAGCCGGTGCAGACCGATGGGCCGAATGGCCTCCTGCACTGTAGCTTCTATGAGCAGCCTTGTATCTGTCATCCACCCCCGAAAATAACCCACTCGAGTGTTTTCGTCATGTGCGCTCTGTGCACCACTTTAACAAGTATTAGGCTCAGTCTCGCACACGCGGAGGTACGGTTTATCCTGTACAGGGCCTCACTCCACCTCCCCCCACACCCCCTTACCAAGCACACACCACAACTCTAACTCCCTTTTCTCTCTATCTCTTCCAGCGAGGCTCCCTCCCTCTCCATCAACTGCCCATAAATATCAGGTCTTCCCTTTCCCTGTCTGATGCAAAGAGACTACCTTACCCATCAGAGGGGGGGAGGGGGAGGGGGAGGGGGGGGGGGCAGCCAAGGAGACGTAGAAAGCTCCTTCCGAACTCCTTTTTCAAAAAAATTTAGAGTACCCAATTATTTTTTTCCAATTGAGGGACAATTTAGCGTGGCCAATCCACCTACCCTGCACATCTTTGGGTTGTGGAGGTGAAACCCACACGGACACGAGGAAAATGTGCAAACTCCACACGGACAGTGACCCAGGGCCAGGATTTGAACCTGGGTCCTCGGCGCGGTAGTCCCAGTGCTACCCGCTGCGCCACATGCCGCCCTTTGAACTCCTTTCCCCTGTAAATACCTAAACCCATTCCCTTCCACTACCCTCCCACAGAAACTGAAACTTTTCCACCAAACCCGCAAATAGATCCCCAAACCTTTCCACTCCCTCCCTTTCCCAGACCATGTACGACCAGCCCATTCCCGCGGGGTTGGCTCTTCACTGTCCCTCTGAAAAGGCCGAGCGAGACCAGGGGGCAATTGGGGTGGGCACTGAATGCTGGGCCTTGCTAGCGATGTCCTCGCCCCACGAGGAAGAAAGCGAAGGTGCCCACCTTATTCCTGACTCCTGTCATCGCAAGCAATGGTTTCTCCCTTATCTGCTCTCCTTCATAACTCAAATACCTACGATGAAGCTGCCCCTTCTGCTAAATTCCAGGCCCTGTGCGTCCAGTTTGCGGCTTCTCTCCTTTGTGGCTGAACCCCCCCCTCCCCCCTTGAGTTCCGGAGTCGCTCTTGATAAATCTACACTGCATTCTCTCCTCATAAATTTCCCCCCCACCCCTGAAACCATTCGAGTAGATCTCTGCAGCCTGGCCAAGGCCTCGATCTTTCTGCAGTGCGGTGCCCAGAGTTTTGTGCAGTGCTTCAGTTCTGATCAAACCAGTGATTCATTGGGCCTGAGCACAAGATTATCGTCCCAAAAGAATCCGAGAGCAAGGGTCTTAAACTTTGGCGGGGTACTGCACGCCCAATGACCCTGCATTTAATTCAGCCCCTTTCTCGCTCTCTTTCTCAGGTGATGTGTTTGCATCCAGGAAGAAGCACTGAAAGCCATTAACAGGATGGATCTCGCCGACTTCACCTGAAACAAAATTAGGATTCGGTCATCTGAGGCAAGCACCCAGCTCCAATCAGTCGGCAGTGTGGTGGGAAATTGTCAGCGGTGCGGAAGACCAAACCACCAGGCCGCAGAGTGCACCTGGGCACCACGTGATTCCCTAGATATGTATGGACAGCAAATGTCGAGTTACACTCGCTATCACCTGGACGACGGACATGTTGAGGCGAGTGGGCAAGACGTTGAGCCATTTCAGCCCGACCCCGCCAATGATGTGCACAAGGACCGCGGACTTGGGAGGCAGTTCACGCCTGACCTCGCCAAAAGAAGCTTCCCGCACCATCGCGCTTGCCTTCCTTTACCTCCGCCAACGCTGGAGAACCGGCAGGCTGCAAAGAGGACACTGCCACACGATTTACTCTCCCCCGCCAAGCGGACACGGCACTCACTGCTAAGTACCCCCACCCTGGGAGCGAATCCCCGATTTGGCCTATTACAAACCCCCGCCCTGGGAGTGAATCCCCGATCCGCCCTGTTAAGTGCCCCAGCCCCGGGAGCGAATCCCCGATCTGGCCTGTTACATGCCCCAGCCCCGGGAGCGAATCCCCGATCTGGCCTGTTAAATACCCCCTTCCGGGGAGAGAGTCTCCCTTCTGGCCTGTTAAATCCCCCTGCCCTGGGAGCGAATCCCCGATCCGCCCTGTTAAGTGCCCCAGCCCCGGGAGCGAATCCCCGATCTGGCCTGTTACATGCCCCTGCCCTGGGAGTGAATCCCCGTTCTGGCCTGTTAAATACCCCCTTCCCGGGAGCGAACATCCTGCCCAGCCTGTTAAATGCCCCAGCCCCGGGAGCGAGTCCTCGTTCTGCCCTCTTAAATGCCCCGGGAGCGAGTCCTCGTCCCACCCTGTTAAATGCCCCCTTCCCGGGAGCGACTCCCCGTTCTGCCCTGTTAAATGCCCCTGACCCGGCAGCGAGTCCTCGCTCTGCCCTGTTAAATGCCCCCTTCCCGGGAGCAACTCCCCGTTCTGCCCTCTTAAATGCCCCTGCCCCGGCAGCGAGTCTTCGTTCCGCCCTGTTAAATGCCCCTGCCCCGCGAGCGAGTCCTCGTTCTGCCCTGTTAAATGCCCCCTTCCCGGGAGCAACTCCCCGTTCTTCCCTCTTAAATGCCCCTGACCCGGCAGCGAGTCCTCGCTCTGCTCTGTTAAATGCCCCCTTCCCGGGAGTGAAGCGCCGTTCAGACCATTTAATTGCCTCTGTCCTGGGATCGAGGCCCCGGTCTGGCCTGTTAAATGACCCTGCCATGGGAGCAAGTCCCCGATCTGACTTGTTAAATACCCTTGCCCTGGGCGACAATCCCCGACCTAGCCTGTTAAGCCCCCCCTCTGTGGGAGAGAATCCCCGATCTGGCCTGTTAAGCCCCCCCTCTCTGGGAGAGAATCCCCGATCTGGCCTGTTAAACCCCCCCTATCTGGGAGAGAATCCCCGATCTGGCCTGTTAAACCCCCCCTATCTGGGAGAGAATCCCCGATCTGGCCTGTTAAGCCCCCCCTCTGTGGGAGAGAATCCCCGATCTGGCCTGTTAAGCCCTCCCTATCTGAGAGAGAATCCCCGATCTGGCCTGTTAAGCCCCCCCTCTCTGGGAGAGAATCCCCGATCTGGCCTGTTAAGACCCCCCTTTCTGGGAGAGAATCCCCGACCTAGCCTGTTAAGACCCCCCTCTCTGGGAGAGAATCCCCGACCTAGCCTGTTAAGCCCCCCCTCTCTGGGAGAGAATCCCCGACCTAGCCTGTTAAGACCCCCCTCTCTGGGAGAGAATCCCCGACCTAGCCTGTTAAGCCCCCCCTCTCTGGGAGAGAATCCCCGATTTGGCCTGTTAAGCCCCACCTATCTGGGAGAGAATCCCCGATCTGGCCTGTTAAGCCCCCCCTATCTGAGAGAGAATCCCCGATCTGGCTTGTTAAGCCCCCCCTCTCTGAGAGAGAATCCCCGATCTGGCCAATTGAATATTCACGCCATGAGGGAGAATCCCCGAAATGGCCTGTTAAATACTCCCACGCTGGGAACGAGTCCCCGGTCTGCCCTGTTAAATACCCCCGTCCTGGGAATGAGCCCTCGATCTGGACTGCTAAAAGCTCCCAGCCCAGGGATGCACGTCCGTTCCGGCCTGTCAAAAACCTCCGGCCGGGGTTCCAGAAGGTTAAAATCTCCCGCCCTGGCAACTAAGGTCCATTCCGGCTTGTCAAAAACCCCCGGCCCAGGAATGAGTGCACAGTCCGGCCAATCAAACGCCTCCACACTTGGGACAAGTGAGCAATCCAGTGCGTTGGATACCCCTGCTAAAGTGCCGAGTGCCCCGTCTGGACGGTTAAATACCCCCGCTACAGAAACTGGTGCCCAATCTGGCCCGTTAAGTACCCCTGCCGCGGGAAGTAGTGCACAGTCCGGCCCCTTAACTACCCCAGCTGCCGAAACGAGCGTGCCGACTGGTCAATTAGACACACCTGCGGCAGAAACAAATGCACAGACCGGCCTGTTAGATGCCCCCGTTGCGGAAACAAGCGCCCAGTCTGGCCCGTTAATTACCCCAGCTGCGGGAACGAGTGCCCCGTCTGGGCCAGAAAACGCCCCGGCACCAGAGGCGAGCGCGCAGACTGCGCTGTCGGACGCCCCTGCGATGGAAACGAGCGCCCAGTCTGGTCCGTTGGACCCCCCTGCGACAGAAACGAGCGCCCAGTCCGCTCTGTTGGACCCCCCGGCTACCGAAACGAGTGTCAAGTCTCGTCCGTTAAATAAACTCGCCAAGGACACGAGGGCACAGTCTCCCGTTAGGGGAACGGCTGCCCTACCTGGCCTGTTACAAACACCCTGCCTGGGAAAGAGTGTCCGACCCAGCCTGTTGAATGCCCCCCCTTCGGGATTGAGTGCCCGCCCTAGCCTGTTGAATGCCCCCCCTTCGGGATTGAGTGCCCGCCCCAGCCTGTTAAATACCCCCCCTTCGGGATTGAGTGCCCGGCCCAGCCTGTTAAGTACCCCCGCCCCGGTAATGAGTGCACAGTCTGGCCTGCTGGACACCCCAACTCTGAGGATGGGTGCCCGTTCTGGCCGGTTAAATACCCCCGCTCATGGAATGGGTGCCCGCTCTAGCCGGTTAAGTGCCCCCACTCTTGGCATGGGTGGCCGGTTAAGCGCCCCCACTCTCGGGATGGGTGCCCGCTCTGGCCGGCTAAGCGCCCCCACTCTTGGCCTGGGTGGCCGCCCTGGCCTGTTAAATAGTCCTGCTCTGGGACTGAGTGCCCGCCCTGGCCTGCTAAGTGCCCCCGCCCAGAGAGGAAGTCCCCAATCCGGCCTCTTGAAAACCCCTACCCTCGGAGCGTTTGACCCACTTGGACTGCAACGCGCATCCTCTATCAATGCTGCCACTCCGGCAGAGGGGCACTTCAGAATGCGCCTGCCGTGTCCCCCACGTCATTATGCACCTCCAAAGCGAGATGCCAGTTCCTGCGCCTCTGTGGTGTAAAACCAGCCCCCATTAGCAGTGCCTTAAAACATCTTTCCAGCGTTACGTGTGGAGTTTCCGCTGTTATTTCATCTCACCCGGAAGCATTAATGTTTAAACACGACGCCAGGACTGATCCCGAGTAGAAATATAGATTCATCTTCAACTGCCCTTTCCTGACTTCCTTCCAGTAGCTTAGGCAGGGCATTCTCTCGAGATCGTGTTCCCTCCCTCCTTTCTCGCTCTCCCCGTACGGAGATCCCCTGCCACGAGCTTAGCGAGGGCAAGGCATTGCACCCACCGACACACACACACAATCCAGTGACAGTGAGTGTCATTTTCCGATCTTGACGGCAGCGTACGCGCGCCACTTCCGCATCCCTCCCGGCGTTCCCCAATGAGCTACTGCCCCCCCCCCCCCCCCCCCCCTTCCCGTGCTTCGCTTTGCGGACTGCCCTGACCTTGAACCTGGTCGGCCTTTGAGCTGCTCGACTAACGCCTGGCCCTGAGGGCCGCCATCCCAGCTATTTCTACCCACAGCGAGGGGAGATAGCGGCAAACCCGATGGCTTCCCAGTATTCAACCGTGTACGAAAGCTTGGCAAAATGAATTGAAACATCGCAATGCTTACCTCTATGGAAGGAGTATTCTGATCGTCATGATTGCCGGCGGCTATCAACTCTGTATACGGCGGAAGGCAGAAACGGTGAGCTCAAATCTCCACAAAAGGATGGATCAAATTAAATCAAATGCGATGGGCTGTATCTGCCAAGATCTGTACAGAAGCCCCGTGTTTTCCTCTGCATAATTATGCCCGCTTGTTCCCAAGACAGCGGCACTTGCCCGGGGGTGGGGGGGTGGCAGCCGGCCACCAGCATTTCATCGGCACATTCCAGCCTGGAATTGAACTCTGACCCGAGTCGGGTGTGTTACTCAACGATGTTGGGACTTTCTGGGGGTTTAGACGACGTGTTGCCACTTGACCTATAGAACCGTTCATTCTGTATTATCTGGCACAGTGTCTCTGTCCCTGTAAAATGGCATCTGATGTCTGGGCAATGCCATTGAATATTTGTTTTGGGGTGGGGGGGTGCGGGTAGGGTGGTGTGTGTGTATATATATATATATATTTTTAAAATTTATTAAATGATATTCCAACACCCAGCTATCGCATTTTTAAATGTTGATCCGCAGCCGTCTGCAGGCTATCTTCCCGATCACTTCCAAGTCCAGTTACGAGTCCAGAAACCGCTGGAAATACTCAACAGCATCTGGGCAGAGAGGCACAGTTTGAGGTTGATGATTTTAAATCCGAGAGATGGAAAGCTTGCAGCGGGTAGGAGAAGACCAAAGATCGAATTTATGTAGCGCAGGTAATCTCTCTCTTCGGTTCTGTGTGCTGCTGATTGGAGGATGAAGTATCGAGCAGAGCACCCTGCGCGGGGAGAGCCCTCGGCAGCTCCTTCTTCGAAGAACTGCCTCGGGATCTTTTAATGTTCGTCCTTATTCCCAGGGTGCATAAACCACCATGTTCCAGCACCCCCTGTCTCCTCCATGAATGTAGAGAACACCTTTGCCATCCCAGAACGGGCCAACGACTTTGGCGCTTTGAGCAGTCCAGCTTCAGGTCCAATGCAGTGTTTAAATCTCCCCCCAGAATCAGTTGGTGAGTGTCAAGGTCAGGTACTGCGGCAGCCGACAGCCGCTTTACAAATGTTACTTCATCTCAATTTCGGGACGTACTCGTTTACTAAGGTCACCGACTTTCCCTCTGCCTGCAACCACCGTGTACTGACTCCCCTGATCAGCCAGGACCTTCCTCGTGTGTCTCTCTCTCCCCCCCCCCCCCAACAACCTTTTGAGTCAGGACTGGCTAAATAGGTACATCGATTCATTAAGAAGTCTTACAACACCAGGTTAAAGTCCCAACAGGTTTGTTTCGAATCACTAGCTTTCGGAGCGCAGCTCCTTCAGCTGACTTTAACCTGGTGTTGTAAAACTTCTAACTCTGCTCACCCCAAAGTCCAAAGCCGGCATCTCCACATCATGATTCATTAAGTAAGGAAGAGCAAAGTTGAAGAACGTCGCGGCTTCCACTTGTTTCCGGTTCGACGATGGTAAAACTCTGAAATGGCTAAAAACGAACACTGGTGTTAAGTAAACCTTCAATCGAGAAGGCCCAAACGAAGTTGGACGCGGGCCATGTGAAAGCGATTGTTTCTGGAAGGTCTGCGGCTTACATTACATTCCTCAAGGCCTGTGCACTCTCGACAATAAATAGTCATGCCTACAATGAGGAGGCTCTAGTGGCTACTAGTGAGTTAATGGGGGGGGGGGGGGGTGAGAAGACGAAACAAAAACAACTTAACAGCTGGGGAGAGTTTGGGTTCACACGGAGGCACCAGAGGAAAGACGGGCAACGTTGCTCCGTCGGTGGATATGCACGGAGGAAGCACTTCCCCATGGTACGTATACAGCCAAAGCCAGGCTTGTAGCTCAGGGATTTGAGGAAAAACTGGGTGACCAATATCGGAGCGCACTCCCCAACAGCAGGAAAAGCACGAACGAGCATTTTCCCAGAATATTTAGTGACATACTCATGGGAATGTAAATCCATTGAAGTCAAAGCAACATATATAATAACCTTTATTATTGTCACAAGCCGGCTTACATTAACGCTGCAATGGAGTTACTGTGAAAAACCCCGAGTCACCACACTCCGGCGCCTGTTCGGGTACACGGAGGGAGAATTCAGAATGTCCGATTCACCTAACAAGCATGTCTTTCGGGACTTGTGGGAGGAAACTCACGCAGACGCCGGGAGAGAACATGCAGACTCCGCACAGACAGCGACCCAAGCCAGGAATCGAACCTGAGACCCTGGCGCTGTGAAGTAACTGGGTTAGGGCAGCACGGTAGCATTGTGGATAGCACAATCGCTTCACAGCTCCAGGGTCCCAGGTTCGATTCCGGCTTGGGTCACTGTCTTTGCGGAGTCCGCACATCCTCCCCGTGTGTGCGTGGGTTTCCACCGGGTGCTCCGGTTTCCTCGAACAGTCCAAAGATGTGCGGGTTAGGTGGATTGGCCATGATAAATTGCCCTTAGTGTCCAAAATTGCCCTTAGTGTTGGGTGGGGTTATGGGGATAGGGTGGAGGTGTTGACCTTGGGTAGGGTGCTCTTTCCAGGAGCCGGTGCAGACTCGATGGGCCGAATGGCCTCCTTCTGCTCTGTAAATTCTATGATCTAACCACTATACCGCCCATATTTGTGAGGGGTTCTTAAAAGCTTCCAAAGTTAAAAGGTGGAGATAGAGAAGGAGCTCAATGGAAGCTACACTAGCGTGTATAGGGGCTAAAGGATGTATCCAGGCTACGGTATCTTTTCAATTCAAGCCGATCCTACGCAACGGTGGTTGTATTCTGCTGAAAGCAGATCCTGCAATGTTTTATTGAACGAAAACTCAGGCATTTTCTTAATGCATGTAGGTGATTTCCTGTGAGGGGGATCTCTGGCATTTTAGAAATCTGATAGATAAAATGAAAAACAAACTCGAAATTGGAAGTCGGGCTTCTGGAGCTTTTAAGTATATAGGGTCGGATGTCGAAGTTCGGAATGACCCCGTCATTTCCTCGGAGGTGTTAATAGGATCCCAATAAATTGGGGTCAGTTCCTGGCAAAGGACTACAATTAAGGAAGGTGCAGGTCAATTAAGAAGCTTAATTGGGAAATTCAACTGGCCACAAGTGGTTAGCACTGTGGCTTCACAGCGCCAGGGAACCAGGTTTGATTCCCTGCTGGGTCACTGTGGAGGCTGCACGTTCTCTCCGTGTCTGCGTGGGTTTCCTCCGGGTGCTCTGCTTTCCTCCCACAGTCCAAAGACGTGCAGGTTGGGTGGATTGGCCAAGCTAAATTGTCCCTTAGTGCCCAAAAAGGTTAGGCGGGGTTATTGGGTTACGGGGATAGGGTGGAAGTGAGGGCTTAAGTGGGTCGGTGCAGACTCGATGGGCCGAATGGCCTCCTGCGCTGTACGTTCTATGTTCACACAAACTGCTGTGACGTTTGTGTCAAATGCAACGACTCGCCAAGGCACCTTCGACAGCACCTTCCAAACCCGCCACCTCTACCGTCTAGAAGGACGAGGGCAGCAGCAGACGCACGGGGAACGCCACCGCCTGCAAGTTTTCCCCCCCTCCCCCCCCCCCCCCCCGAGCCGCTCGCCCATCCCGACTCGGAAATATATCGGCCGTTCCTTAACTGTGGCTGGGGTCAAAATCCTGGGAACTCCCTCCCTAACAGCAGGGTGGGTGTACCTACACCACACAGGGATAGCGGCTCACCCACCATCTTCTCGAGGGGCAATTAGGGATGGAGAATGAATGCCCGGCCCAGCGATGCCCACGTCCCGCAAATTAACTTAAAAATGTATACCACTGTTGGGGAAGAGCTAAAAGCAGATGAGACATGAAAGAAATCAAGTTTAGGAGATCGTACTCTCAGATGTTCAGACCCGGGTGACCCAGGAGGGATGAAACTAGTCATTTTTAGTCACGCCTCTCATGCTATTTTTAAAAATAAATGTAGTGTACCCAATTAATTTTTTCCAATTAAGGGGCAATTTAGCCAATCCACCTACTCTGCACATCTTTGGGTTGTGGGGGCGAAACCCACGCAGACACGGGGAGAATGTGCAAACTCCACACGGACAGTGAGCCAGGGCCGGGATCGAACCTGGGACCTCGGCGGCGTGAGGCAGCAGGGCTAACCCACTGCGCCACCATGGCGCCTTACCCCTCACATGCGAATCTTCCCGATGGCTGTTCAACTCCAGCAGGATTCATTGCATATTTAGCGGGAGGAATTAAAATGAGAACCAGGAAACACACATGTTGCAATCTTACACATTGTCTTTTCGTTATCTAGGTGGGGTGGGGGTTTGGAGTATGCTAAAGATTGATTAAGAAGATATTGTCATTTGGTACCATTTCGTCTCAATAGTTTATGTTTGCGTGTCAATTTAACCTAAAGACAAGAGGTGAAACAATTAGTATCTAATAGGTTCTGCTGACGGATATTTATTACCTTCCAAGTAAGTATTTATGTGAACAGGCATTGAATATTGATTTGTCAATTATGCTCAAATGTGTACATGGAGAGGAACCAGCGAGGACCAGGGGAAGGGTGTGTTGGACTGGACAAAGGAGCTCTGTGGCAAGCAAGGGACGGTCCCCAACACACCTTAGTCTCTGTGCCTTCTTCACACCAGGTTTGGGAACTTCTGTAACAGTCCCAGGGGCTGGAGGAAGTTACAGAGATAGGAAGGGTTGTCGGGGCTGGAGGAGGTTACAGAGATAGGGAGGGCTGTAGGGGCTGGAGGAGGTTACAGAGATAGGGAGGGTTGTAGGGGCTGGAGGAGGTTACAGAGATAGAGAGGGTTGGAGGGACTGGAGAGGTTACAGAGATAGGGAGGGATGTAGGGACTGGAGAGGTTACAGAGATAGGGATAGTTGTAAGGACTAGAGGAAGCTACAGAGATGGGGAGGGTTGTAGGGGCTGGAGGAGGTTACAGAGATAGGGAGGGTTGTAGGGGCTGGAGGAGGTTACAGAGATAGGGAGGGTTGTCGAGGCTGGAGGAGGTTACAGAGATAGGGAGGGTTGTAGGGACTGGAGGAGGTTACAGAGATAGGGAGGGTTGTCGGGGCTGGAGGAGGTTACGGAGAAAGGGAGGGTTGTTGAGGCTGGAGGAGGTTACAGAGATAGGGAGGGTTGTAGGGGCTGGAAGAGGTTACGGAGAAAGGGAGGGTTGTCGAGGCTGGAGGAGGTTATGGAGATAGGGAGGGTTGTAGGGGCTGGAGGAGGTTACAGAGATAGGGAGGGTTGTAGGGGCTGGAGGAGGTTACAGAGATAGGGAGGGTTGTAGGGGCTGGAGGAGGTTACGGAGATAGGGAGGGTTGTAGGGGCTGGGGGAGGTTACGGAGATAGGGAGGGTTGTAGGGGCCGGAGGAGGTTACAGAGATAGGGAGGGTTGTAGGGGCTGGAGGAGGTTACAGAGGTAGGGAGGGATGTAGGGCTGGAGGAGGTTACAGAGATAGGGAGGGTTGTCGAGGCTGGAGGAGGTTACAGAGATAGGGAAGGTTGTAGGGGTTGGAGGAGGTTACGGAGATAGGGAGGGTTGTAGGGACTGGAGGAGGTTACAGAGATAGGGTTGTGGGGGATTTGAAAACGAGGGTGGAGAATTTAAAAATGGAAACCCACTCCCCTACCCCCGAAGCAACATACTGTTTACAGAGCCTCCCTGAAAGAATGATCCAATTAGACCCCTTACCGTTCCCCATATTGCTCCTCTTCCAAGTATTGGCGTTGAAAATTACTGTTGTATCTGCTTCCAGCGTCTGTTACTCTGTATCTAACCCCGTGCTGTACTTGTCCTGGGAGTGTTTGATGGGGACAGTGTAGAGGGAGCTTTACTCTGTATCTAACCCCGTGCTGTACCTGTCCTGGGAGTGTTTGATGGGGGCAGTGTAGAGGGAGCTTTACTCTGTATCTAACCCCGTGCTGTACCTGTCCTGGGAGTGTTTGATGGGGACAGTGTGGAGGCAGCTTTACTCTGTATCTAACCCCGTGCTGTACCTGTCCTGGGAGTGTTTGATGGGGACAGTGTAGGGGGAGCTTTACTCTGTATCTAACCCCGTGCTGTACCTGTCCTGGGAGTGTTTGATGGGGACAGTGTAGAGGAAGCTTTACTCTGTATCTAACCCCGTGCTGTACCTACCCTGGGAGTATTTGATGGGGACAGTGTAGATGGAGCTTTACTCTGTATCTAACCCCGTGCTGTACCTGTCCTGGGAGTGTTTGATGGGGACAGTGTAGAGGGAGCTTTACTCTGTATCTAACCCCGTGCTGTAACGTCCGGGGAGTGTTTGATAGGCATATGGAGTGTAAAATGGTCCATTTGGAAACTTGATGAACCCAAATATTAGGTAGGATAAAACAGAGGCAGAGTCAAACTAATTTTATTGAAACTGTGCATTTGAAATATTATTTACAAAGGAGGTATTTGTAAATAAGTGGACATAGTTACAATGTGATAAAATAATAACGCGTATAACTTAAAATGTCTGCCAAAGTAAAAGGAAACGGAACTCAGTTCAACTTTCATCAAATATATATTAAAAACCCCTGTTGACTTGCTGATGAACATCGATCACGCTGTTCTCTGAGACAGAAATCATCTCATTCTCATTGTCAGCAAATTACATTGAAGACTGCAGGAGCATTGAAATACTAGATCAGGTACTGACTCTCACTGGGGTACGGGCCCCACACACACTGACTCTCACTGGGGTACGGGTCCCAAACACACTGACTCTCACTGGGGTAGGGGTCCCACACACACTGACTCTCACTGGGGTACGGGACCCACACATACTGACTCTCACTGGGGTACGGGTCCCACACACACTGACTCTCACTGGGGTACGGGTTCCACACACACTGACTCTCACTGGGGTAGGGGTCCCACACACACTGACTCTCACTGGGGTACGGGTTCCACACACACTGACTCTCACTGGGGTCCCACACACACTGACTCTCACTGGGGTAGGGGTCCCACACACACTGACTCTCACTGGGGTACGGGTTCCACACACACTGACTCTCACTGGGGTCCCACACACACTGACTCTCACTGGGATAGGGGTCCCATACACACACTGACTCTCATTGGGGTAGGGGTCCCGCACACACTGACTCTCACTGGGGTACGGGTCCCACACACACTGACTCTCACTGGGGTACGGGTTCCACACACACTGACTCTCACTGGGGTACGGGTCCCACACACACTGACTCTCACTGGGGTAGGGGTCCCGCACACACTGACTCTCACTGGGGTACGGTTCCCACACACACTGACTCTCACTGGGGTACGGGTCCCACACACACACTGACTCTCACTGGGGTACGGGTCCCACACACACTGACTCTCACTGGGGTAGGGGTCCCGCACACACTGACTCTCACTGGGGTACGGGTCCCACACACGCTGACTCTCACTGGGGTCCCACACACACTGACTCTCACTGGGGGTATAAGTTATGATTTTCAGTGCAGGCAAATTGGCTTCCATTTTGGCATAACCACGGACGTGAATAAAATGAGATACGGAGGCGAACATCAGCACAAAAGAAGAATCTTTGGTAACATTTCACAAGCAGTGGGTGGAGCATGTTTGTTAGTCAAAACTCAGAGAGCAAGTGGCACAGGGGAACATATCTGTCTGGAAAAATGGAAGAAATAAGATCCAAAGTGTCCAGATCCTGCTCTGGAACCTTCCACCCACTTTAACCCCCCCCCCCCCCCCCCCCCCCGTCTCCTCCCCTCTTACCAATCCCACCCCAATCACACCCCCCCTCCCCTGTCTACCCCATCCCCCTCGAGCGATTCTGTGTAGGCTGGAGTGTGCGAGCTAGGCCGCACTCTCTCTGGGCTGGATGTGCAAGCTAGGCCGCACTCTCTCTGGGCTGGAATGTGCGAGCTAGGCCGCACTCTCTCTCGGCTGGAGTGTGCGAGCTAGGCTGCACTCTCTCTAGGCTGGAGTGTGCGAGCTAGGCCGCACTCTCTCTGGGCTGGAGTGTGCGAGCTAGGCCGCACTCTCTCTAGGCTGGAGTGTGCGAGCTAGGCCGCACTCTCTCTAGGCTGGAGTGTGCGAGCTAGGCCGCACTCTCTCTAGGCTGGAGTGTGCGAGCTAGGCCGCACTCTCTCTGGGCTGGAGTGTGCGAGCTAGGCCGCACTCTCTCTAGGCTGGAGTGTGCGAGCTAGGCCGCACTCTCTCTAGGCTGGAGTGTGCGAGCTAGGCCGCACTCTCTCTAGGCTGGAATGTGCGAGCTAGGCCGCACTGTCTCTGGGCTGGAGTGTGCGAGCTAGGCCGCACTCTCTCTAGGCTGGAGTGTGCGAGCTAGGCCGCACTCTCTCTGGGCTGGATGTGCGAGCTAGGCCGCACTCTCTCTAGGCTGGAGTGTGCGAGCTAGGCCGCACTCTCTCTAGGCTGGAGTGTGCGAGCTAGGCCGCACTCTCTCTGGGCTGGATGTGCGAGCTAGGCCGCACTCTCTCTAGGCTGGAGTGTGTGAGCTAGGCCGCACTGTCTCTGGGCTGGAGTGTGCGAGCTAGGCCGCACTCTCTCTAGGCTGGAGTGTGCGAGCTAGGCCGCACTCTCTCTGGGCTGGAGTGTGCGAGCTAGGCCGCACTCTCTCTAGGCTGGAGTGTGCGAGCTAGGCCGCACTCTCTCTAGGCTGGAGTGTGCGAGCTAGGCCGCACTCTCTCTAGGCTGGAGTGTGCGAGCTATATTGAAATGTGGAAAGAATCTTGAAGCCACTGGTCGCGGGAGTTCTGCGTCTGGGGGACCTTCAGGCTGTTGCGTGCCGCGTTATCCTTCGAGCGATCCAGGCCGGCTGGGTCTGCCTCGTACTCTTCCTCATCGTCGTAGTCGGCGGCGTGCTCCACAGCGTGCATGGACGAGGTCATGTCCTGGTACAGGCCCTTGTATTCCTGGATGGACTCGTACAGCGACCACAGCTGGCAGAGGAGGGACATGTCCAGCTGTCGCAGGCCCACCTGAGGAGGAGGCACAAAGGGGAGGGGGGGGGGGGGGGTTCCGGTTAATCGTGGCACTCCGGTGTGTGATCCTGAGCTGCCTATCACCCCTGCGGGATCCCACTTCTTTTGCCAAACTTATGTCTCTTTCCTCTGAGTGCCCAGGCGAAAAGATATAATCGGCATGGCGGTTAGCACTGCTCCCTCACACCGGCGGGGACCCGGGTTCGATCCTGGCCTCGGGTGACTGCATGGAGTCTGTACTCCTCCCCGTGTCTGCGTGGGTTTCCACCGGGAGCTCTGGTTTCCCCCCCACAAGTCCAAAGATGTGCGGGTTAGGTGGATTGGCCGTGATAAATTGCCCCTTCGTGCCCAAACGCTTCGGCAGGGTTACGGGGATAGGCCGTGGGCCTGTGTGGGGCGTTCCTTCAGAGGGTCGGCGCCAAGCGATGGGCTGAGTGGCCTCTTTCTGCACTGTAGGGATTCAATGAGTAGGGGCAGCACGGTAGCATAGTGGTTAGCATCAATGCTTCACAGCTCCAGGGTCCCAGGTTCGGTTCCCGGCTGGGTCACTGTCTGTGCGGAGTCTGCACGTCCTCCCCGTGTGTGCGTGGGTTTCCTCCGGGTGCTCCAGTTTCCTCCCACAGTCCAAAGATGTGCGGGGTTAGGTGGATTGGCCATGCTAAATTGCCCGTAGTGTCCCAAAAAGTAAGGTTAAGGGGGGGTTGTTGGGTTACGGGTATAGGGTGGATACGTGAGTTTGAGTGGGGTGATCATTGCTCGGCACAACATCGAGGGCCGAAGGGCCTGTTCTGTGCTGTACTATTCTAAATCTAAATGAGAGACAGCCAGCGTTCCAAGTCTTTTTGGGACATGGGGGGGCGGGGGGGGGGGGGAGGGGAGAACAGTCAAGTCGTCCAGAGATCCCAGGGTTAGAGGGGTGGGGGAAGAGAGGGAGAATCGGTCTGGATTCCTGTTCCTGATCGCCGTCCGGTGATCCCAGGGTTAGGGGGAGAATCTGTCCGGTTTCCTGTTCCTGATCGCCGGCCGGTGATCCCAGGGTCAGGGTGAGAATCGGTCCGGATTCCTGCCCCCGATTGATGTCTGGTGGCCCCGCGGTTAGGGGGAAGAGAGGCGAGAATCAGTCCCCTCAAAACCCAGCCCTTTAAACGGGCGGATTAAGCTGAGAATAGGCAAACGAGATGCGCCAACTCGCCCGCCTCCCCCCCCACTCCGCCCAGCAATCAAATAGTCCGCACCCCGCTAGCAAAGAGCGAGGTGATGGAGTAGGGTCGTAGAGGGCAGTGACCCACGGTGCGAGTCTCTCTTAACAGCACGGGTACGGGAGGACGCCATTCAGCGTCCAGTCTGAGAGGAAGGTTCCCGGGGGGGGGGGGGGGGGGGGGGTTGTAGGGGGGGCAGGGTTCACTCGTGAGGAGTGAGGAAGAGAGGCAAGGGGAGGGGGAACGAGGGGATTGCTCAGATTAACAATGCGTGCCTGGGGCAGCACGGCGGCGCAGTGGGTTAGCCCTGCAGACTCACGGAGCCGAGGTCCCAGGTTCGATCCCGGCTCTGGCCGTGTGGAATTTGCACGCTCTCCCCGTGTCTGCGTGGGTTTCGCCCCCACAGCCCAAAGATGTGCAGGGTAGGTGGATTGGCCACGCTAAATTCCCCCTTCATTGGAAAAATAATGAATCTAAATTTATTTTAAAAAAACAACAATGCCTGCCCGCAGCTGGCTGTTTAAAGTTATTCGAGGCCTCACGTGAGGTAAACACAGGCACAGCTTGAGGGACTGCGTTTAACAGGGACATCTATGCTTGAGAGTCTGCAGGGGCCTAATCTCCACCTTTCATCCAAACATCTCCAGCTGCTAACTCCGAAAGAGACAAACAAGGTGCTCCTTCACGGCACAGGCTAACCCACACAAAGCCGGGACTGGCAAAGATTCTTAAACAGTACTCAAACCGTGCTTTCTTTATTCCGGGCCTACTGTTTGGCTCATGTATTTGTGACGGGGATGTTTGTGCGTTAGTCTAACCCCTAACTCAGTGAGAGTCAGTGTGTGTGGGACCCCTACCCCAGTGAGAGTCAGTGTGTGTGGGACCCCAGTGAGAGTCAGTGTGTGTGGGACCCGTACCCCAGTGAGAGTCAGTGTGTGTGGGACCCCAGTGAGAGTCAGTGTGTGTGGGACCCGTACCCCAGTGAGAGTCAGTGTGTGTGGGACCCCAGTGAGAGTCAGTGTGTGTGGGACCCGTACCCCAGTGAGAGTCAGTGTGTGTGGGTCCCGTACCCCAGTGAGAGTCAGTGTGTGTGGGACCCGTACCCCAGTGAGAGTCAGTGTGTGTGGGACCCGTACCCCAGTGAGAGTCAGTGTGTGTGGGACCCGTACCCCAGTGAGAGTCAGTGTGTGTGGGACCAGTACCCCAGTGAGAGTCAGTGTGTGTAGGACCCGTACCCCAGTGAGAGTCAGTGTGTGTGGGACCCGTACCCCAGTGAGAGTCAGTGTGTGTGGGACCCCTACCCCAGTGAGAGTCAGTGTGTGTGGGACCCGTATCCCAGTGAGAGTCAGTGTGTGTGGGACCCCAGTGAGAGTCAGTGTGTGTGGGACCCGTACCCCAGTGAGAGTCAGTGTGTGTGGGACCCGTACCCCAGTGAGAGTCAGTGTGCGTGGGACCCGTACCCCAGTGAGAGTCAGTGTGTGTGGGGCCTGTACCCCAGTGAGAGTCAGTGTGTGTGGGACCCCAGTGAGAGTCAGTGTGTGTGGGACCCGTACCCCAGTGAGAGTCAGTGTGTGTGGGACCCGTACTCCAGTGAGAGTCAGTGTGTGTGGGACCCATACCCCAGTGAGAGTCAGTGTGTGTGGGACCCCAGTGAGAGTCAGTGTGTGTGGGACCCGTACCCCAGTGAGAGTCAGTGTGTGTGGGACCCCTACCCCAGTGAGAGTCAAGTGTGTGTGGGACCCGTACCCCAGTGAGAGTCAGTGTGTGTGGGGCCCGTACCCCAGTGAGAGTCAGTGTGTGTGGGACCCGCACCCCAGTGAGAGTCAGTGTGTGTGGGACCCGTACCCCAGTGAGAGTCAGTGTGTGTGGGACCCCTACCCCAGTGAGAGTCAGTGTGTGTGGAACCCGCACCCCAGTGAGAGTCAGTGTGTGTGGGACCCGTACCCCAGTGAGAGTCAGTGTGTGTGGGACCCATACCCCAGTGAGAGTCAGTGTGTGTGGGACCCCAGTGAGAGTCAGTGTGTGTGGAACCCGTACCCCAGTGAGAGTCAGTGTGTGTGGGACCCCAGTGAGAGTCAGTGTGTGTGGGACCCGTACCCCAGTGAGAGTCAGTGTGTGTGGGACCCGTACCCCAGTGAGAGTCAGTGTGTGTGGGACCCGTACCCCAGTGAGAGTCAGTGTGTGTGGGACCCCTACCCCAGTGAGAGTCAGTGTGTGTGGGACCCCAGTGAGAGTCAGTGTTTGTGGGACCCCTACCCCAGTGAGAGTCAGTGTGTGTGGGACCCCTACCCCAGTGAGAGTCAGTGTGTGTGGGACCCGTACCCCAGTGAGAGTCAGTGTGTGTGGGACCCCAGTGAGAGTCAGTGTGTGTGGGACCCCTACCCCAGTGAGAGTCAGTGTGTGTGGGACCCCTACCCCAGTGAGAGTCAGTGTGTGTGGGACCCCTACCCCAGTGAGAGTCAGTGTGTGTGGGACCCCAGTGAGAGTCAGTGTTTGTGGGACCCCTACCCCAGTGAGAGTCAGTGTGTGTGGGACCCCTACCCCAGTGAGAGTCAGTGTGTGTGGGACCCGTACCCCAGTGAGAGTCAGTGTGTGTGGGACCCCAGTGAGAGTCAGTGTGTGTGGGACCCGTACCCCAGTGAGAGTCAGTGTGTGTGGGACCCGTACCCCAGTGAGAGTCAGTGTGTGTGGGACCCATACCCCAGTGAGAGTGAGTGTGTGTGGGACCCCTATCCCAGTGAGAGTGAGTGTGTGTGGGACACCTACCCCAGTGAGAGTCAAGTGTGTGTGGGACCCGTACCCCAGTGAGAGTCAGTGTGTGTGGGTCCCGTACCCCAGTGAGAGTCAGTGTGTGTGGGACCCGTACCCCAGTGAGAGTCAGTGTGTGTGGGACCCGTACCCCAGTGAGAGTCAGTGTGTGTGGGACCCGTACCCCAGTGAGAGTCAGTGTGTGTGGGACCAGTACCCCAGTGAGAGTCAGTGTGTGTAGGACCCGTACCCCAGTGAGAGTCAGTGTGTGTGGGACCCGTACCCCAGTGAGAGTCAGTGTGTGTGGGACCCCTACCCCAGTGAGAGTCAGTGTGTGTGGGACCCGTATCCCAGTGAGAGTCAGTGTGTGTGGGACCCCAGTGAGAGTCAGTGTGTGTGGGACCCGTACCCCAGTGAGAGTCAGTGTGTGTGGGACCCGTACCCCAGTGAGAGTCAGTGTGTGTGGGACCCGTACCCCAGTGAGAGTCAGTGTGTGTGGGGCCTGTACCCCAGTGAGAGTCAGTGTGTGTGGGACCCCAGTGAGAGTCAGTGTGTGTGGGACCCGTACCCCAGTGAGAGTCAGTGTGTGTGGGACCCGTACTCCAGTGAGAGTCAGTGTGTGTGGGACCCATACCCCAGTGAGAGTGAGTGTGTGTGGGACCCCTATCCCAGTGAGAGTCAGTGTGTGTGGGACCCCAGTGAGAGTCAGTGTGTGTGGGACCCGTACCCCAGTGAGAGTCAGTGTGTGTGGGACCCCAGTGAGAGTCAGTGTGTGTGGGACCCGTACCCCAGTGAGAGTCAGTGTGTGTGGGACCCCTACCCCAGTGAGAGTCAAGTGTGTGTGGGACCCGTACCCCAGTGAGAGTCAGTGTGTGTGGGGCCCGTACCCCAGTGAGAGTCAGTGTGTGTGGGACCCGCACCCCAGTGAGAGTCAGTGTGTGTGGGACCCGTACCCCAGTGAGAGTCAGTGTGTGTGGGACCCCTACCCCAGTGAGAGTCAGTGTGTGTGGAACCCGCACCCCAGTGAGAGTCAGTGTGTGTGGGACCCGTACCCCAGTGAGAGTCAGTGTGTGTGGGACCCGTACCCCAGTGAGAGTCAGTGTGTGTGGGACCCCTACCCCAGTGAGAGTCAGTGTGTGTGGGGCCCCAGTGAGAGTCAGTGTGCGTGGGACCCGTACCCCAGTGAGAGTCAGTGTGTGTGGGACCCGTACCCGTGAGAGTCAGTGTGTGTGGGACCCCTACCCCAGTGAGAGTCAGTGTGTGTGGGACCCGTACCCCAGTGAGAGTCAGTGTGTGTGGGACACGTACCCCAGTGAGAGTCAGTGTGTGTGGGACCCGTACCCCAGTGAGAGTCAGTGTGTGTGGGACCCGTACCCCAGTGAGAGTCAGTGTGTGTGGGACCCGTACCCCAGTGAGTGTCAGTGTGAGTGGGACCCGTACCCCAGTGAGAGTCAGTGTGTGTGGGACCCGTACCCCAGTGAGAGTCAGTGTGTGTGGGACCCCTACCCCAGTGAGAGTCAGTGTGTGTGGGACCCGTACCCCAGTGAGAGTCAGTGTGTGTGGGACCCGTACCCCAGTGAGAGTCAGTGTGTGTGGGACCCCTACCCCAGTGAGAGTCAGTGTGTGTGGGACCCCTACCCCAGTGAGAGTCAGTGTGTGTGGGACCCGTACCCCAGTGAGAGTCAGTGTGTGTGGGACCCGTGCCCCAGTGAGAGTCAGTGTGTGTGGGACCCGTATCCCAGTGAGAGTCAGTGTGTGTGGGACCCGTGCCCCAGTGAGAGTCAGTGTGTGTGGGACCCGTACCCCAGTGAGAGTCAGTGTGTGTGGGACCCGTACCCCAGTGAGAGTCAGTGTGTGTGGGACCCCAGTGAGAGTCAGTGAGTGTGGGACCCCAGTGAGAGTCAATGTGTGTGGGACCCGTGCGTGCCCAGGATGTGGCCACATCGGGAAAAACGCGCCAGGGACTGGACGCGGAGGAGACGTGAGCAATAACCGCTCCCAAGCATCGCAAAGAATGGAAATCTTGCTGCCGATCTAGCCCGGAACCTGGGGCTGGTTTAGCACACTGGGCTAAATCGCTGGCTTTGAAAGCAGGCCAGCAGCAGGGGTTCGATTCCCGTACCAGCCTCCCTGGACAGGCGCCGGAATGTGGCGACTAGGGGCTTTTCACGGTAACTTCATTGAAGCCTACTCGTGCCAATAAGCCATTTTCATTTCATTTCATTTCAGAACCTGTGTCACGAGGTACAACCTGTTAATAAACGCCCCACCCTGTGCCTGTAGGGGCGGCAGCCTTGCTGTTGTTCCACACCGTGTTGTTCCCTTGAGTCGGGTGGAAAGGCGGAAGTATTGGCCGTTCGAGAATGTCGGGGTGTCTGAAACTATGGGGGGGGGGGGGGGGGGGCAAAGTTTCAAAATGAGGGGGTCACCCATTTAAGACGGAGATGAGGAGGAATCTTTTCGCCTGAGGGTCGTGAGTCAGTGGAACTTTCTTCCCCAGAGATCGTTGAATACATTCGAGGCTGCGTTAGACAGATTATTGACAGACGAGGGGGAGTCGAGGGTTATGGGCTGGGGGGGGGCGGGGGGGAAGTAGGAGAGTGGAGTTGAGGCCACACACAGGGCAAGTCCGAGGGGCCGAGTGGCCCTACCGTCTGATCATAACGTGTGTCTTCCCATCCCTTGCACTCCCTCCGCACCGTCGGCTCCCAATCGGATCCGGGTTTCAATAGCGGAGTCGCCTTGTTACTGGGTTACAGCATTACGGAGTCCCCGGCGTGGGAGCAGTGGTTAGCACTGCTGCCTCACGGTGCCGAGGTCCCGGGTTCGACCCTGGCCCAGGGTCACAGCCCGTGTGAGTTTGACGCTCTCCCCGTGTCCATAGGACCGTGACATGGGAGCAGAAATAGGCCACTCGGCCCATCGAGTCTGCTCCGCCATTCAATCATGGCTGATATTGTTCTCATCCCCATTCTCCTGCCTTCTCCCCATAACCCCTCATCCCCTTATTAATCAGGAACCTATCTATCTCTGTCTTAAAGACACTCAGAGGGCAGCACGGTGGCCTAGTGGTTAGCACAACCGCCTCACGGCGCTGAGGTCCCAGGTTCGATCCCGGCTCTGGGTCACTGTCCGTGTGGAGTTTGCACATTCTCCCCGTGTCTGCGTGGGTTTCGCCCCCACAACCCAAAAATGTGCAGAGTAGGTGGATTGGCCACGCTAAATTGCCCCTTAATTGGAAAAAATAATTGGCTAATCTAAATTTAAAAAAAAAGACACTCAGTGATTTGGCCTCCACAGCCTTCTGCGGCAAAGAGTTCCACAGATTCACCCCCCTCTGGCTGAAGAAATTCCTCCTCATCTCTGTTTTAAAGGATCGTCCCTTTAGTCTGAGATGGTGTCCTCTGGTTCTAGTTTCTCCTACAAGTGGAAACATCCTCTCCACGTCCACTCTATCCAGGCCTTGCAGTATCCTGTAAGTTTCAATAAGATCCCCCCCCCCCATCCTTCTAAACTCCAACGAGAACAGACCCAGAGTCCTCAACCGTCCCTCATACGACAAGCTCTTCATTCCGGGGATCATTGTTGTGAATCTCCTCTGGACCCTTTCCAAGGCCCCAGCACATCCTTCCTTAGATACGGGGCCCAAAACTGCTCACAATACCCCAAATGGGGTCTGACCAGAGCCTTATACAGCCTCAGAAGTACATCCCCGGCCCTGTATTCTAGCCCTCTCGACATGAATGCTAACATTGCATTTGCCTTCCTAACTGCCGATTGAACCTGCACGTTAACCTTAAGAGAATCGTGAACAAGGACTCCCAAGTCCCTTTGTGCTTCTGCTTTCCGAAGCATTTCCCCATTTAGAAAATAGTCTATGCCTCCATTCCTCCTTCCAAAGTGCATAACCTCACACTTTTCCATATTGTATTCCATCTGCCACTTCATTGCCCGCTCTCCTAGCTTGTCCAAATCCTTCTGCAGCCCCCTTGCTTCCTCAATACTACCTGTCCCTCTGCAGATCTTTGTATCATCTGCAAATTTAGTCTCACCCCTCCACAACCCAAAGATGTGCAGGGTAGGTGGATTGGCTACGCTAAATTGCCCCTTAATTGGTAAATGAATTGGGTACTCTAAATTTTTTAACAAGTATTAATTTCATAGAATTTACAGTGCAAAAGGAGGCCATTCGGCCCATCGAGTCTGCACCGGCTCTTGGAAAGAGCACCCTACCCAAGGTCAACACCTCCACCCCATCCCCATAACCCAGTAACCCCACCCAACACTAAGGGCAATTTTGGGCACTAAGGGGCAATTTAGCATGGCCAATCCTGCACAAATTTGGACTGTGGGAGGAAACCGGAGCCCCCGGAGGAAACCCACGCAGACACACGGGGAGGACGTGCAGACTCCGCACAGACAGTGACCCAAGCTGGAATCGAACTGGGACCCTGGAGCTGTGAAGCAATTGTGCTGTCCACTATGATACCGTGCTGCCCTGTCAGCTTGGTTCCCCCCCCCCCCCCCCCCCCACCCCTCTCCGTGTCTGCGTGGGTTTCCTCCGGGTGCTCCGGTTTCCTCCCACAAGTCCAAAGATGTGCCGGTTAGGTGGATTGGCCATGCTAAATTGTCCCTCAATGTTTAAAAAGGTGAGGTGGGGTTACTGGGTTATGGGGATAGGGTTGGGCTTAACTGGGGTGCTCTTGCCAAGGGCCGGGGCAGACTCGATGGGCTGAACGGCCTCCTTCTGCACTGTAGATTCTATGAATCCTGCCACCCCAGGAACCAGTCTGGTCAGCTATCGCTGAACTCCTTCTGCGGCAAGTAAATTCTCTCTCAGGTAAGGAGGTCCAAACCAGCAGGCAATACTCCGGGTGGGGTCTCACCAGGCGTAGCAAGACACCCTTAACCAGGTGTAGTGTGACGCCCTCACACACACTGGGGATGGGGGGGAGTGGGAGCCTCAATTTACGCACAGCAAGATCACATTAAACAGCAGCAAGGTAACTGGCCGGGGGTCGACTGGTTTGGCACCGGGGACTAGCGAAGAATGAGCCCAGCTTTGGAATCATAGAATAGAATCACTGAATCCCTTCAGTGCAGAAGGAGCCATTCGGCCCATCGTGTCTGCACCGACCCTCAGAGAGAGCACCCTACATGTGCCCCCCTCCTCCCCCCCCATCCCCGCAACCCTACCTAACCTGCATATCTTTGGGCACTAGGGGACAATTTAGCACGGTCAATCCACCTAACCTGCACATCTTTGGACACTAAGGGACAATTTAGCACGGTCAATCCACCTAACCTGCACATCTTTGGACACTAAGGGGCAATTTAGCACGGCCAATCCACCTAACCTGCATATCTTTGGACACTAAGGGGCAATTTAGCACGGCCAATCCACCTAACCTGCACATCTTTGGACACTAAGGGGCAATTTAGCACGGCCAATCCACCTAACCTGCACATCTTTGGACACTAAGGGGCAATTTAGCACGGCCAATCCACCTAACCTGTACATCTTTGGACACTAAGGGGCAATTTAGCACGGCTAATCCACCTAACCTGCACATCTTTGGACACTAAGGGACAGTTTAGCACGGCCAATCCACCTAACCTGCACATCTTTGGACACTAAGGGACAGTTTAGCACGGCCAATCCACCTAACCTCCACATCTTTGGACACGAAGGGACAGTTTAGCACGGCCGATCCACCCAACCTGCACATCTTTGGACACTAAGGGGCAATTTAGCACGGCCAATCCACCTAACCTGCATATCTTTGGACACTAAGGGGCAATTTAGCATGGCCAATCCACCTAACCTGCATATCTTTGGACACTAAGGGGCAATTTAGCACGGCCAAGCCACCTAACCTGCACATCTTTGGGCACTAAGGGACAGTTTAGCATGGCCAATCCATCTAGCCGCCACATCTTTGGACACTAAGGGGCAATTTAGCACGGCCAATCCACCTAACCTCCACATCTTTGGACACTAAGGGGCAATTTAGCACGGCCAATCCACCTAACCTCCACATCTTTGGACACTATGGGACAATTTAGCACGGACAATCCACCTAACCTGCACATCTTTGGACTGTGGGAGGAAACCGGAGCACCCGGAGGAAACCCACGCAGACACGGTGGGGGGAGAACGTGCAGACTCCGCACAGACAGTGACCCAAGCCGGGAATCGAACCCGGGACCCTGGCGCTGTGAAGGCACGACACTCCACTGTGATAGGGCAGGTGGAAGGGGGAGGAGTGACTCGATTTGACGTCCCCTCCGAGAGGTGGCGCCTCCTTGGTACCGGTGAGCGGGAGCATTAGTCGGGGTTAAGCGCTCGGCTCCCTGGAGGTAGGGGGCACGGTTCAAAAACCCCGCTCCTTCGCGACTCCGAAGGAGAGCGGGCGATGGCCCGCATTGTGCGCCGGCATGCGGACCACCCGCCGTACGGGCTGGCGTGACGATGGGGGTGGGGCGGACGGAGGGGGGCACAAGTGGGGAGGTCGAAGGGGGGCGTCCGCCAAGCTTACCATCTCCCTCCGCAGCACCGCCAGGGCGGCGTCGAGGTTGGCCGGCTTGCTCCGCAGCAGCGTCTCGGTGGCCAGCAGGCGCGGGCGGCTCAGCTCGTCCTGGATCATCGCCTTCTTGGCATAGAGCCTCTCCACGTCGCGCCACGACCCCCCGCTGGAGTTCAGGATGCCGCTCAGCCCCTTGGGCAGGGGGGGCAGCCCCTCGATGCCCGACGCCCCGCTCTGCGCCCCGTCCATGCCTCTGATGCCCCCCAGACACCCCCTCGCTTCAGGCGTTGGATCAATATCAGGGGGAGGGGAGGGGGTGGGCAACTGGGCTGTGTCCTTCAATGTAGCTGCTGTGTCAATTTCAGGGCATGAAACTGACTCTGGAGGGAATTGCTGCAGGGAGCAGTTCCTGGTTTTCCTCTCTCTTACTGTAAAGAATGTCCTTCCTCTTGTCTTCTCCCCTCCTGAGGGCTGTGTCCCTCTCTCCTCTCTGTCTGTCTGTCTGCACCCAGAGAGAAACTCTCCTCCTGTCTCCACTGCACTGCTCTTTTTTAGCACCAAGCTTCCCCTTTGTTCCCCAGCTTCGCCACGCCCTGAGGCCAGACCACTTCAACACACACGTTATTTCCTTCATACTTTCCCTTTGAAACGCCTCCACGGAACACTCGAACCCCTCACCCAGTGACTTTACAAGGAGATTGTTGGAGGGGGGGGTACTTAAAGGGGAATCTCACTCCTCCCCACCCTGCCAACACTCCAAAGTTTTCAAAGTTACAAGAAACTTTCCCCCCCCCACTCTCCAAACTAATAAAAAAGTTTTTTTTCCCCTCTCTTGGAAAGGCCAATTTCTGCCCAGCAAGCTGGATTGGCCGTGTTAAATTGCCCTGAGTGACCAAAAAAAGGTTAGGAGGGGTTACAGGGAAAGCCAGGGCTTGAGTGGGTCGGTGCAGACTCGATGGGCCGAATGGCCTCCTTCTGCACTGTATGTTCTATGTCTACCGTGCATTCGCTTGCTGGGAGTGGCGTTGGGTGAAGGGCAGTGATTAAGGCAACCCTCTTCCAAAAGTGACATGGGCTATCTTTATAATAATAATCTTTATTGTCACAAGTAGGCTTACATTCGTAATAAGTGGGCATAGAACATACAGTGCAGAAGGAGGCCATTCGGCCCATCGAGTCTGCACCGACCCACTTAAGCCCTCACTTCCACCCTCCCCCTGTAATCCCTCCTAACCTTTTTGGTCACTAAGGGCAATTTAGCCTGGCCAATCCACCTAACCCGCACGTCTTTGGACTGTGGGAAGAAACCGGAGCACCCGGAGGAAACCCACGCACACACGGGGAGGACGTGCGGACTCCGCACAGGCAGTGACCCAGCAGGGAATTGAACCTGGGACACTGGTGCTGTGATGCCACAGTGATAACCACTGTGCTGCCCAATAATAATCATAATATATATAAAATAATCTTTATTGTCACAAGTAGGCTTACATTAGTAATAATAATCTATTTTTAAAATTCAGAGTAGCCAATTATTTTCCCAATTAAGGGGCAATTTAGCGTTGGCCAATCCACCTAACCCTGCACATCCTTTTGGGTTGTGGGGGCGAAACCCACGCAGACACGGGGAGAATGTGCAAACTCCGCACGGACAGTGACCCAGGTCCTCAGCAGTGCTAACCACTGCACGCTGCCCTCTAATAATCTTTATTGTCACATGTAGGCTTACATTAACGCTGCCATGAAGTTGGGGCCTCACGGTAGCATGGTGGTTAGCATCAATGCTTCACAGCTCCAGGGTCCCAGGTTCGATTCCCGGCTGGGTCACTGTCTGTATGGAGTCTGCACGTCCTCCCCGTGTGTGCGTGGGTTTCCTCCGAGTGCTCCGGTTTCCTCCCACAGTCCAAATATGTGCGGGTTAGGTGGATTGGCCATGCTAAATTGCCCGTAGTGTAAGGTTAATGGGGGGATTGTTGGGTTAGGGGTATACGGGTTACGTGGGTTTAAGTAGGGTGATCATTGCTCGGCACAACATCGAGGGCCGAAGGGCCTGTTCTGTGCTGTACTGTTCTATGTCTATGTCTAAGTTACTGTGATAAGCCCCTAGTCGCCACAGTCCGGCGCCTGTTCGGGCACACAAGAGGGAGAATTCAGAATGTCCAATTCATCGAACAAGGTCTTTTGGGGCTTTGTGGGAGGAAACCGGAGCTCCCGGAGGAAACACACGCAGACACGGGGGGAGAACGTGCAGACTCCGCGCAGTGACCCAAGCCGGGAATTGAATCTGGGACCCTGGCGCTGTGAAGCCACAGTGATAACCACTGTGCTACCGTGACGCCCATATCTTTCACACCCCTCTAGGATTAGAGGGGCTGTTTTAATGTCTATAATTCAAAAGATTCCCCCCCCCCCCAAATTTGTGACTTGATCTAATTGGGGGAAGTAATTCGTAACCCTTCATCTCCAGTGCGTGCTCCACCCTGGGATCTCTTCCCTCCCTTGACCTCTTACCGTTGCCCCTCCTGAGGGCTGTCTCCAGTCCGTGTCCTTCCCGGTGTGTCCATCCTGGGGGGGTCCATATTCCACTGCTGCTGCCCTTGGAGGTCATTCGCCTCCCCCCCACCCCACCCCATCCAGCCATGTGTCCGTCTCCGAAATCCTCGTATTCACAAAAGAAATCGGCTGCACCAGAGGGCAAAATGCAACCATTTTATTTACGCAAACAATAATACAACGGCAATGATATTCCCAGGGTCTGGGAGAAGTGTCGGAAACAAGGGGGGGGGCTCTATCTGTGGTATGTGCCCTGAGTCATTTGATGGTCAGTTGTCTCGAAAGGCAAGGGGAGGAATCATTCACCAGTGACGTGACAGTTCAGTTTCGAGCTGGGATACGGATTTGAATTGGGAAATGAAAATGAAAATGGCTTATTGTCACGAGTCGGCTTCAATGAAGTTACTGTGAAAAGCCCCCTAGTCGCCACATTCCGGCGCCTGTCCGGGGAGGCTGGTACGGGAATCGAACCGTGCTGCTGGCCTGCTTTAAAAGCCAGCGATTTAGCCTGGCGAGCTAAACCAGCCCCTCACAAGAATAGGAAAAGATTCATGTCTCCCCCACTGGCCATCAAACACTCCCAGGACAGGTACAGCACGGGGTTAGATACAGAGTAAAGCTCCCTCTACACTGTCCCCATCAAACACTCCCAGGACAGGTACAGCACGGGGTTAGATACAGAGTAAAGCTCCCTCTACACTGTCCCCATCAAACACTCCCAGGGCAGGTACAGCACGGGGTTAGATACAGAGTAAAGCTCCCTCTACACTGTCCCCATCAAACACTCCCAGGACAGGTACAGCACGGGGTTAGATACAGAGTAAAGCTCCCTCTACACTGTCCCCATCAAACACTCCCAGGACAGGGACAGCACGGGGTTAGATACAGAGTAAAGCTCCCTCTACACTGTCCCCATCAAACACTCCCAGGACAGGCACTGCACGGTGTTAGATACAGAGTAAAGCTCCCTCTACACTGTCCGCATCAAACACTCCCAGGACAGGTACAGCACGGGGTTAGATACAGAGTAAAGCTCCCTCTACACTGTCCCCATCAAACACTCCCAGGACAGGTACAGCACGGGGTTAGATACAGAGTAAAGCTCCCTCTACGCTGTCCCCATCAAACACTCCCAGGACAGGTACAGCACGGGGTTAGATACAGAGTAAAGCTCCCTCTACACTGTCCCCATCAAACACTCCCAGGACAGGTACAGCACGGGGTTAGATACAGAGTAAAGCTCCCTCTACGCTGTCCCCGTCAAACACTCCCAGGACAGGTACAGCACGGGGTTAGATACAGAGTAAAGCTCCCTCTGCACTGTCCCCCATCAAACACTCCCAGGACATGTGCAGGGTGGGGTTAGATACAGAGTAAAGCTCCCTCTACACTGTCCCCATCAAACACTCCCAGGACAGGTACAGCACGGGGTTAGATACAGAGTAAAGCTCCCTCTACACTGTCCCCATCAAACACTCCCAGGACATGTGCAGGGTGGGGTTAGATACAGAGTAAAGCTCCCTCTACACTGTCCCCATCAAACACTCCCAGGACAGGTACAGCACGGGGTTAGATACAGAGTAAAGCTCCCTCTACACTGTCCCCATCAAACACTCCCAGGACAGGTACAGCACGGGGTTAGATACAGAGTAAAGCTCCCTCTACACTGTCCCCATCAAACACTCCCAGGACATGTGCAGGGTGGGGTTAGATACAGAGTAAAGCTCCCTCTACACTGTCCCCATCAAACACTCCCAGGACAGGTACAGCACGGGGTTAGATACAGAGTAAAGCTCCCTCTACACTGTCCCCATCAAACACTCCCAGGACAGGTACAGCACGGGGTTAGATACAGAGTAAAGCTCCCTCTACACTGTCCCCATCAAACACTCCCAGGACAGGTACAGCACGGGGTTAGATAAAGAGTAAAGCTCCCTCTACACTGTCCCCATCAAACGCTCCCAGGACAGGTACAGTACGGGGTTAGATACAGAGTAAAGCTCCCTCTACACTGTCCCCATCAAACACTCCCAGGACAGGTACAGCGCGGGGTTAGATACAGAGTGAAACGCCAAAGATTTTCATGCTGGTGTTGAACTCAAGACCCAGAGGTCAAAGGTCCGTGTCTAATTGACCTTTGACTCCTCTCCTCCCCCCCCCCCCCCCTTCATCCATGCACGCCCACCCCCCCAGAATATCTTGAAAAACTCAGAGACCTTTTCAATTGCGGGCGTTAGTTTCTGTCCCTGAGCCAGGTCCACATTGGGGTAGCCAACTCTTCAGGGGGTACCCCTGTTCGCTCCAGGATTTAGAAGTTTAACGGACAGAGTAACAATCAACCATGAAGGAGGGTCAAGCGGGGGGGGGGAACGTACGTTTTTCTCGTTCAATTTTAACAATTTTTGTGTTTATAGTGGCAAGAATATTGGAGACGGGAGAAAGGCTCCTCGAGCCAGGCCGTTGTTCAAGTGAAGCTTCCTCCAGGAATACATGCGGTCAGAGTTGGCAACCCTGTCGGCGGCCATGCTGTCCGAAGCCTTGTCAACACGGTTGACCGCTCAGTGCCCCGTTGGCCATCGGTTTGCTCGGCAACAGGGCAAAATTAAATATGGCCGAGGGGGGGTTCAGAGGTCCACACGGGCGTTGGAGGATGTTGCTGGAGCCAATGTAGCAGAGAACTCCGCCACCCGCAGGCTGGGTGTGGAACTGCACCGTCGGATTTGGAGAGGGTCCACACCCATTTCACCCCCCCCCCACCCCCCCAAACAACGCCCGCGTCTACGCCAGCCGCTTCAGGCTGTGCAGCGAGTCGGCGCAGTTCCGGATCAAGACGCAGAGCTGCGAGCTGTACTCCACGGACGAGGCCCGCTCCAGCTCGCCGCTGGCCCACGCCAGCTTCTGCAGGACGGCCCGCTCGGCCTCCCCGTGGGCGGGGGCCCGGGGGATGGCCGGGCGGGGGGCCGCCGCGTCGCCCTCGGCGCGGGGAGGGGCGGGCTCGGGGCGCTCGGGACAGGGGGCGGGGAGGGCCCTGCCGTCGGCGGGGAGGTCCGGAGTGGAGCGGGAGGGGTGCGGCTCCTCGTGGCCGTTGAAGACGCGCTGTCGCTCCCTCACTTGAGACAGGGCCGCTTGCGGGTTCAGAGCTGGGGGATCAAAAAAAAAAAAGAAAATTAATTCAGGGGTGCAAGAAGCTAACGTTCAAACACACACAAATACAGGCCCCCGTTTCTTTGTCAGAAAGGACAGGTATTTCTCCAGTACCTTTCATAGGAACAGGGGTAGGCATTCATCTCAGTCCCCAAAATGGCCGACTCCTCCCCCGAGTGAAGAAATTCCTCCTCATCTCTGTCCCCAAAATGGCCAACTCCTTCCCCGAGTGAAGAATTTCTCCTCATCTCAGTCCCCAAAATGGCCGACTCCTTCCCCGAGTGAAAAAATTCCTTCTCATCTCGGTCCCCAAAATGGCTGTCTCTTTCCCCGAGTGAAATTTCTCCTCATCTCAGTCCCCAAAATGGCCGACTCCTTCCCCGAGTGAAGAAATCTCTCCTCATCTCGGTCCCCAAAATGGCCGACTCCTTCCCCGAGTGAAGA
>NC_052176.1:3443419-3460919 GCF_902713615.1 Scyliorhinus canicula | reverse complement strand
ACTGTACAGAGTAAGAAGTCTTACAACACCAGGTTAAAGTCCAACAGGTTTGTTTCAAACACTGTTTGAACCAAACTGTTTGAAACAAACCTGTTGGACTTTAACCTGGTGTTGTAAGACTTCTTACTGTGCTCACCCCAGTCCAACGCCGGCATCTCCACATCATAACTGTACAGAGTCACTGTTTATTCAGCAGGGTGAGGATCACTCACTGTGTAACTGAACAGAGTCACTGTTTATTCAGCAGGGTGAGGATCACTCACTGTGTAACTGTACAGAGTCACTGTTTATTCAGCAGGGTGAGGATCACTCACTGTGTAACTGTACAGAGTCACTGTTTATTCAGCAGGGTGAGGATCACTCACTGTGTAACTGTACAGAGTCACTGTTTATTCAGCAGGGTGAGGGTCACTCGCTGTGTAACTGTACAGAGTCACTGTTTATTCAGCAGGGTGAGGATCACTCACTGTGTAACTGTACAGAGTCACTGTTTATTCAGGGTGAGGGTCACTCACTGTGTAACTGTACAGAGTCACTGTTTATTCAGCAGGGTGAGGATCACTCACTGTGTAACTGTACAGAGTCACTGTTTATTCAGGGTGAGGATCACTCACTGTGTAACTGTACAGAGTCACTGTTTATTCAGCAGGGTGAGGGTCACTCGCTGTGTAACTGTACAGAGTAAGAAGTCTTACAACACCAGGTTAAAGTCCAACAGGTTTGTTTCAAACACTGTTTGAACCAAACTGTTTGAAACAAACCTGTTGGACTTTAACCTGGTGTTGTAAGACTTCTTACTGTGCTCACCCCAGTCCAACGCCGGCATCTCCACATCATAACTGTACAGAGTCACTGTTTATTCAGCAGGGTGAGGATCACTCACTGTGTAACTGTACAGAGTCACTGTTTATTCAGCAGGGTGAGGGTCACTCGCTGTGTAACTGTACAGAGTCACTGTTTATTCAGCAGGGTGAGGATCACTCACTGTGTTACTGTACAGAGTCACTGTTTATTCAGCAGGGTGAGGGTCACTCGCTGTGTAACTGTACAGAGTCACTGTTTATTCAGCAGGGTGAGGATCACTCACTGTGTAACTGTACAGAGTCAGTTTATTCAGCAGGGTGAGGATCACTCACTGTGTAACTGTACAGAGTCACTGTTTATTCAGCAGGGTGAGGATCACTCACTGTGTAACTGTACAGAGTCAGTTTATTCAGCAGGGTGAGGATCACTCACTGTAACTGTACAGAGTCACTGTTTATTCAGCAGGGTGAGGATTACTCACTGTGTAACTGTACAGAATCACTGTTTATTCAGCAGGGTGAGGATCTCTCACTGTGTAACTGTACAGAGTCAGTGTTTATTCAGCAGGGTGAGGATCACTCACTGTGTAACTGTACAGAGTCACTGTTTATTCAGCAGGGTGAGGATCACTCACTGTGTAACTGTACAGAGTCACTGTTTATTCAGCAGGGTGAGGATCACTCACTGTGTAACATAAGAACATAAGAACTAGGAGCAGGAGTAGGCCATCTGGCCCCTCGAGCCTGCTCCGCCATTCAATTAGATCATGGCTGATCTTCTGTGGACTCAGCTCCACTTTCCGGCCCGAACACCATAACCCTTAACCCCTTTATTCTTCAAAAAACTATCTATCTTTACCTTAAAAACATGTAATGAAGGAGCCTCAACTGCTTCACTGGGCAAGGAATTCCATAGATTCACAACCCTTTGGGTGAAGAAGTTCCTCCTAAACTCAGTCCTAAATCTACTTCCCCTTATTTTGAGGCTATGCTCCCTAGTTCTGCTGTCACCCGCCAGTGGAAACAACCTGCCCGCATCTATCCTATCTATTCCCTTCATAATTTTAAATGTTTCTATAAGATCCCCCCTCATCCTTCTAAATTCCAACGAGTACAGTCCCAGTCTACTCAACCTCTCCTCATAATCCAATCCCTTCAACTCTGGGATTAACCTAGTGAATCTCCTCTGCACACCCTCCAGTGCCAGTACGTCCTTTCTCAAGTAAGGAGACCAAAACTGAACACAATACTCCAGGTGTGGCCGCACTAACACCTTATACAATTGCAACATAACCTCCCTAGTCTTAAACTCCATCCCTCTAGCAATGAAGGACAAAATTCCATTTGCCTTCTTAATCACCTGTTGCACTTGTAAACCAACCTTCTGTGACTCATGCACTAGCACACCCAAGTCTCTCTGAACAGCGGCATGCTTTAATATTTTATCGTTTAAATAATAATCCCGTTTGCTGTTATTCCTACCAAAATGGATAACCTCACATTTGTCAACATTGTATTCCATCTGCCAGACCCGAGCCCATTCACTTAACCTATCCAAATCCCTCTGCAGACTTCCCGTATCCTCTGCACTTTTCGCTTTACCACTCATCTTAGTGTCATCTGCAAACTTGGACACATTGCCCTTGGTCCCCAACTCCAAATCATCAATGTAAATTGTGAACAATTGTGGGCCCAACACGGATCCCTGAGGGACACCACTAGCTACTGATTGCCAACCAGAGAAACACCCATTTATCCCAACTCTTTGCTTTCTATTAATTAACCAATCCTCTATCCATGCTACTACTTTACCCTTAATGCCATGCATCTTTATCTTATGCAGCAACCTTTTGTGTGGCACCTTGTCAAAGGCTTTCTGGAAATCCAGATATACCACATCCATCGGCTCCCCGTTATCTACTGCACTGGTAATGTCCTCAAAAAATTCCACTAAATTAGTTAGGCACGACCTGCCTTTTACGAACCCATGCTGCGTCTGCCCAATGGGACAATTTCTATCCAGATGCCTCGCAATTTCTTCCTTGATGATAGATTCCAGCATCTTCCCTATTACCGAAGTTAAACTCACTGGCCTATAATTTCCTGCTTTCTGCCTACCTCCTTTTTTAAACAGTGGCGTCACGTTTGCTAATTTCCAATCCACCGGGACCACCCCAGAGTCTAGTGAATTTCGGTAAATTATCACTAGTGCATCTGCAATTTCCCTAGCCATCTCTTTTAGCACTCTGGGATGCATTCCATCAGGGCCAGGAGACTTGTCTACCTTTAGCCCCATTAGCTTGCCCATCCCTCCCTCCTTAGTGATAACAATCCTCTCAAGGTCCTCACCTGTCATAGCCTCATTTCTATCAGTCGCTGGCATGTTATTTGTGTCTTCCACTGTGAAGACCGACCCAAAAACCTGTTCAGTTCCTCAGCCATTTCCTCATTTCCCATTATTAAAACTCCCTTCTCATCCTCTAAAGGACCAATATTTACCTTAGCCACTCTTTTTTGTCTTATATATTTGTAAAAACTTTTACTGTCTGTTTTTATATTCTGAGCAAGTTTACTCTCATACTCTATCTTACTCTTCTTTATAGCTTTTTTAGTAGCTTTCTGTTGCCCCCTAAAGATTTCCCAGTCCTCTAATCTCCCAGCAATCTTTGCCACTTTATATGCTTTTTCCTTCAATTTGATACTCTCCCTTATTTCCTTAGATATCCACGGTCGATTTTCCCTCTTTCTTCCGTCCTTCCTGCACAGGATCACTCACTGTGTAACTGTACAGAGTCACTGTTTATTCAGGGTGAGGATCACTCACTGTGTAACTGAACAGAGTCACTGTTTATTCAGCAGGGTGAATAACTGTACAGAGTCACTGTTTATTCAGCAGGGTGAGGATCACTCACTGTGTAACTGTACAGAGTCACTGTTTATTCAGCAGGGTGAGGATCACTCACTGTGTAACTGTACAGAGTCACTGTTTATTCAGCAGGGTGAGGATCACTCACTGTGTAACTGTACAGAGTCACTGTTTATTCAGCAGGGTGAGGATCACTCACTGTGTAACTGTACAGAGTCACTGTTTATTCAGCAGGGTGAGGATCACTCACTGTGTAACTGTACAGAGTCACTGTTTATTCAGCAGGGTGAGGGTCACTCGCTGTGTAACTGTACAGAGTCACTGTTTATTCAGCAGGGTGAGGATCACTCACTGTGTAACTGTACAGAGTCACTGTTTATTCAGCAGGGTGAGGATCACTCACTGTGTAACTGTACAGAGTCACTGTTTATTCAGCAGGGTGAGGATCACTCACTGTGTAACTGTACAGAGTCACTGTTTATTCAGCAGGGTGAGGGTCACTCGCTGTGTAACTGTACAGAGTCACTGTTTATTCAGCAGGGTGAGGATCACTCACTGTGTAACTGTACAGAGTCACTGTTTATACAGCAGGGTGAGGATCACTCATTGTGTAACTGTACAGAGTCACTGTTTATTCAGGGTGAGGGTCACTCACTGTGTAACTGTACAGAGTCACTGTTTATTCAGCAGGGTGAGGATCACTCACTGTGTAACTGTACAGAGTCACTGTTTATTCAGCAGGGTGAGGATCACTCACTGTGTAACTGTACAGAGTCAGTTTATTCAGCAGGGTGAGGATCACTCACTGTGTAACTGTACAGAGTCACTGTTTATTCAGCAGGGTGAGGATCACTCACTGTGTAACTGAACAGAGTCACTGTTTATTCAGCAATACGCTGATACTCACTCCACATTCCTGACACGAGTCGGCCAGCATCCTGTATCCTTTCAGCAGGTAATCCCCCATCAGTTTGGTGATCTTGTCCTGGCGCTCACGGCGCGCCACGATCACCTTCATATCCGCGTCAGACGGGGGCGCCCATGTAAAGTCTTCATCTCCTGCTAAGAAAGAACCCAGGCACGTTATAATTCACAGCTGACACTTCCCTCCTTAAGGGGGAGGGGGTGTAACCCCTTACCAATCCCCCTGTGATTTGGGGGGGGGGGGAAGGGGGTGTTACCCCTGACCCATCCCCCTGTGGGGGGGTGGTGGTGACCCCCGACCCTTCCCCTTGTGTGGTGGGTGGATGTGTGACCCCGACCCCTTCCCCCTGTGGGGGGGGGGGGAGGGGGGGGGGGTTGTGTTACCCCTGACCCTTCCGCCAGTGCGGGGGTGGTGGTGAACCCTGACCCTTCCCCTATATGGAGGGTGTGGCTGTGGTGACCCCTGACCCTTCCCCCTGTGGGGGGTTGTGAGGCCCTTCCCCCTGTGGGATTGCTACCCCTGACTCTTCCGCCTGTGGGGGGGGGGGGGGGGGGGGGGGGGTTGTGACCCCTGACTCCTTCCCCCTGTGGAGGGGGGGGTTGCCCCCCGACTACTTCCCCCTGTGGGGGGGGGGGGTGGCCCCTGACTCCTTCCCCCTGTGGGGGTTGTGACCCCTGATTCCTTCCCCCTGTGGGGGTGTGTGACCTCTCACCCCTTCCCCCTGTGGGGGGGTGACCCTTGACTCCTTCCCCCTGTGGGGGGGTGACCCCTGACTCCTTCCCCCTGTGGGGGGGTGACCCCTGACTCCTTCCCCCTGTGGGGGGGGGGGGGTGGGTGACCCCTGACTCCTTCCCCCTGTGGGGGGGGGGTGACCCCTGACTCCTTCCCCCTGTGGGGGGGGGTGACCCTTGACTCCTTCCCCCTGTGGGGGGGGGTGACCCTTGACTCCTTCCCCCTGTGGGGGTTGTGACCCCTGATTCCTTCCCCCTGTGGGGGTGTGTGACCTCTCACCCCTTCCCCCTGTGGGGGGGGTGACCCTTGACTCCTTCCCCCGGTGGGGGTGTGACCTCTGACCCCTTCCCCCTGTGGGGGGGGTGACCCCTGACTCCTTCCCCCTGTGGGGGCTGGGTGACCCCTGACTCCTTCCCCCTGTGGGTGGGGGGGTGACCCCTGACCCCTGACCCTTCCCCCTATTTGGGGGGGGGGGTGACCCCTGGCTCTTACCGCTGTTTACGGCCATGCTGCTGCTGTTGCCGCCGCTGCCGGAAGTGACGCAGCTCAGCCAGTCGTGAGCAGCACAAGCACTTGAGCGGGGGCGGGGCCTGAAGGGGGCGGGGTCAGTGCGCAGGGTCCGTCAGAGCGGAGGGGGCGGAGCCTGAGCGCGGGGCGTGGTCAGAGCGCGGGGCCCGTCAGAGCGGAGGGGGCGGTGTAAGAGCGCGGGGCGGAGCCAGAGCGGAGGGGGCGGGGTCAGAGCGAGGGGCACATCGGAGCGGAGGGGGCGGGGTCAGAGCGCGGGACCAGTCAGAGCGCAGGGGGCGGGGTCAGAGCGCGGGCGCTTTAGAGCAGAGGGGGCCGGGTCAGAGCGCGGGGCGGAGCCAGAGCGGAGGGGGCGGGGTCAGAGCGAGGGGCACATCAGAGCGGAGGGGGCGGGGTCAGAGCGAGGGGCACATCAGAGCGGAGGGGGCGGGGTCAGAGCGCGGGACCAGTCAGAGCGCGGGCGCTTTAGAGCAGAGGGGGCCGGGTCAGAGCGCGGGATCCGTCAAAGCGGAGGGGGCGGGGTCGGAACGCGGGGCGGAGCTAGAACGCGGGGCGTGGTCAGAGCGCTGCGTGTGCGGACAGAGGTCAGGGGCGGGGCCAGAGGAGGGAAGGAGGTGGGGCCGGAACCCGGGAAGTGGGCGGGGTTAGCATGCGGGTGCCGGGCCGCCATTCCCGCCATACGGTTGCCAGGGCGACGCTGGGCCTAGCAGAGTAGCTGAAGCCTGTTCTGGGGAGCCGGGAGGAGGCGCCGGCGGGCCGGGTATTCGGCAAGGGAGGGCATCGCCTGTGGACATCTCCTGTCTCTGCCTGCCTCATCTGAGCCCACAATCATCACGCAGCCTCTCCCCCACCCAGCAGGTGTCCATTCAGCCCCTCTGAGCCAGCACAGCCCCTCTCCCCCACCCAGCAGGAGGCCATTCAGCCCCTCTGAGCCAGCACAGCCCCTCTCCCCCACCCAGCAGGAGGCCATTCAGCCCCTTTGAGCCAGCACAGCCCCTCTCCCCCACCCAGCAGGAGGCCATTCAGCCCCTTTGAGCCAACACAGCCCCTCTCCCCCACCCAGCAGGAGGCCATTCAGCCCCTTTGAGCCAGCACAGCCTCTCTCCCACCCAGCAGGTGTCCATTCAGCCCCTCTGAGCCAGCACAGCCTCTCTCCCACCCAGCAGGTGTCCATTCAGCCCCTCTGAGCCAGCACAGCCCCTCTCCCCCACCCAGCAGGAGGCCATTCAGCCCCTCTGAGCCAGCACAGCCCCTCTCCCCCACCCAGCAGGAGGCCATTCAGCCCCTTTGAGCCAACACAGCCCCTCTCCCCCACCCAGCAGGAGGCCATTCAGCCCCTCTGAGCCAACACAGCCCCTCTCCCCCACCCAGCAGGAGGCCATTCAGCCCCTCTGAGCCAGCACAGCCCCTCCCCCACCCAGCAGCAGGCCATTCAGCCCCCTCTGAGCCAGCACAGCCCCTCTCCCCCACCCAGCAGGAGGCCATTCAGCCCCTCTGAGCCAGCACAGCCCCTCTCCCCCACCCAGCAGGAGGCCATTCAGCCCCTCTGAGCCAACACAGCCCCTCTCCCCCACCCAGCAGGAGGCCATTCAGCCCCTCTGAGCCAGCACAGCCCCTCTCCCCCACCCAGCAAGAGGCCATTCAGCCCCTCTGAGCCAGCACAGCCCCTCTCCCCCACCCAGCAGGAGGCCATTCAGCCCCTTTGAGCCAGCACAGCCCCTCTCCCCCACCCAGCAGGAGGCCATTCAGCCCCTCTGAGCCAGCACAGCCCCTCTCCCCCACCCAGCAGGAGGCCATTCAGCCCCTCTGAGCCAGCACAGCCCCTCTCCCCCACCCAGCAGGAGGCCATTCAGCCCCTCTGAGCCAGCACAGCCCCTCCCCCACCCAGCAGGAGGCCATTCAGATCCTCTGAGCCAGCACAGACTAGCCTCTCCCCAACCAACAGGAGGCCATTCAGCCCCTCTGAGCCAGCACAGACCAGCCTCATCACTCAGCAGGCGGCCATTCAGCCCCTCTGAACCACCACAGACCAGCCCAGCCACTCCTGATCCAGCAGGAGGCCATTCAGCCCCTCTGAGCCAGCATAGACCAGCCCAATCTCTCCCTCGGAGGCCATTCAGCCCCTCTGAGCCAGCACAGACCAGCCTCTCCCCACCCAGGAGGAGGCCATTCAGCCCATCGGAGCCAGCACAGAGCAGCCCCGCCTCTCCCCCAGATCCCTGTAAGAACCATCTTCACCCAGGAGGAGGCCATTCAGCCCCTCTGAGCCAGCACAGAACAACCCAGTCTCTTCCCCCAGATCCTTGTCAGAACCATTCCCCACCCAGGAGGCGGCCATTCAGCCCCTCTGAGCCAGCACAGAGCAGCCCTGCCTCTCCCCACTCTCCAGCTCTTCATCTGCAGGCAGCTCGTGGCCGGAACCAGGAGTTGGTTTGCGAAATTGAGAGTGATCACCCCTCAAATGGTCCTGTCATTTCTTTAATTCTGTGCCCCCCCTGCTCTGACTGCGCTGCGCCTGGAACTCGAGCTTCGTATCCGCTCAAACTGGGGCTCTCATCATTTTAGACACCAATTAAATCTTCCCCCCCCTCCAACCCCCACACCTCAGTTCCTAAGAAACCTTCCACCTTTCGCCTATCGGTTCTTCCCTCCCAACGGAAGTTCCTGCCGATACTTGTCAATCTCCCCTGTGAGCGCTCAACACTGCAATCGCATCCTTCCTGTGGCACTCTGCCTGGACCTGCACCAACTGCTCTTTTACGCAAGTTCCTGCTCAGGCACCCTGTGCCCGTTTTTGTAGCTGCCATGCCCGTTCAGTACTGCGTCTCCCTGGCCAGTGTCCAGAAGGCCCAAGCGGCCATCGCTGGCCTCATTCACAGGACCCCAGTCCTCACCAACTCCACCCTGGACAAGCGGGCGGGGCGCAAGCTCTTCCTCAAGTGCGAACTTTTCCAGAAAACAGGATCGTTTAAGGTAGGGCACCGGCGGGACATTGGACTGCCTGCCGACCTAACCGGCTTGGGTACGTGGCTGGGTTGGGAGAAGGGCAGCGGCTTTAGAAACCGGATTGGATGTGGGGCTTAAAACACAAACGAGGCGTTCAGTCTCACTGTCCATGATCCCGATGGACCCAAACCCCTTCTCGTTCACACCCACTGTCCACAATCCCAATGGACCCAAACCCCTTCCCGTTCACACCCACTGTCCACAATCCCAATGGACCCAAACCCTTTCCCGTTCACTCCCACTGTCCACAATCCCAATGGAACCAAACCCCTTCCCGTTCACTCCCACTGTCCACAATCCCAATGGACCCAAACCCCTTCCCGTTTACTCCCACCGTCCACAATCCCAATGGACCCAAACCCCTTCCCGTTCACACCCACTATCCACAATCCCAATGGACCCAAACCCTTCCCGTTCACTCCCACTGTCCACAATCCCAATGGACCCAAACCCTTCCCGTTCACTCCCCCACAATCCCAATGGACCCAAACCCCTTCCCGTTCACTCCCACTGTCCACAATCCCAATGGACCCAAACCCCTTCCCGTTCACTCCCACTGTCCACAATCCCAATGGAACCAAACCCCTACCCGTTCACTCCCACTGTCCACAATCCCAATGGACCAAAATCCCTTCCCGTTCACTCCCCCACAATCCCAATGGACCCAAACCCCTTCCCGTTCACTCCCACTGTGCACCTCAACCATCGGCTGACAGATGGGAACCAGGGTTGTTTGTGAGACTGGAATTGGAGGAGTACAGAGAATTTGATGGTAATGAGGTTGAGGTTACAGTGATAGGGAGGGTTGTAGGGGCTGGAGGAGGTTACAGAGATAGGGAGGGTTGTAGGGGCTGGAGCAGGTTACAGAGATAGGGAGGGGTGTAGGGGCTGGAGGAGATTACAGAGATAGGGAGGGTTGTGGGGGCTGGAGGAGTTTACAGAGATAGGGAGGGTTGTAGGGGCTGGAGGAGGTTACAGAGATAGGGAGGAGTGTAGGGGCTGGAGGAGGTTACAGAAATAGGGCGGGGTGTAGGCGGCTGGAGGAGGTTACAGAGATAGGGAGGGGTGTAGAGGCTGGAGGAGGTTACAGAGATAGGGAGGGTTGGAGCAGCAGGAGGAGGTTACAGAGATAGGGAGGGTTGTAGGGGCTGGAGGTGGTTACAGTGATAGGGGGGTTGTAGGGGCTGGAGGAGGTCACAGAGATTGGGAGGGTTGTAGGGACTGGAGGAGGTTACAGAGATAGGGAGGGTTGTAGGGGCTGGAGGAGATTACAGAGATAGGGAGGGTTGTAGGGACTGGAGGAGGTTACAGAGATAGGGAGGGTTGTAGGGGCTGGAGGAGATTACAAAGATAGGGAGGGCTGTAGGGGCTGGAGGAGGTTACAGAGATAGGGAGGGGTGTAGGGGCTGGAGGAGGTTACAGAGATAGGGAGGGTTGGAGCAGCAGGAGGAGGTTATGGAGATAGGGGGGTGGTGAGGTGACGATGGAGAGCTATGAACACGAGCATGAAAACGTTTTTTAAAAAGGCTCAAATAGTTTTATTTTCCCAGATGAATTGATGAGTTTTCTATTCCTTGCAGATTCGCGGAGCCCTCAACGCTGTGTCCACACTGAACGAAAGGAAGAACAATGGCGAGGAAGTCCGTGCTGTGGTAACACACAGCAGTGGCAATCACGGACAGGCACTCGCACAGGCTGCTCAAATGCAAGGTGGGAGAGCAGAATAATACTGGTCAGAGCTGACCCCACCAGTACTGTACCCCAATGTTATACAGTGACAGACCCGTCCCCACCAGTACTGTACCCCAGTGTTACACAGTGACAGACCCGTCCCCACCAGTACTGTACCCCAGTGTTATACAGTGACAGACCCATCCCCACCAGTACTGTACCCCAGTGTTATACAGTGACAGACCCATCCCCACCAGTACTGTACCCCAGTGTTATACAGTGACAGACCTGTCCCCACCAGTACTGTACCCCAGTGTTATACAGTGACAGACCCGTCCCCACCAGTACTGTACCCCAGTGTTATACAGTGACAGACCCATCCCCACCAGTACTGTACCCCAGTGTTATACAGCGACAGTCCCGTCCCCACCAGTACTGTACCCCAGTGTTATACAGCGAGACCCATCCCCACCAGTACTGTACCCCAGTGTTATACAGTGACAGTCCCGTCCCCACCAGTACTGTACCCCAGTGTTATACAGTGACAGACCCATCCCCACCAGTACTGTACCCCAGTGTTATACAGTGACAGATCCATCCCCACCAGTACTGTACCCCAGTGTTATACAGTGACAGACCCATCCCCACCAGTACTGTACCCCACGGTTATACAGTGACAGACCCGTCCCCACCAGTACTGTACCCCAGTGTTATACAGTGACAGACCCGTCCCCACCAGTACTGTACCCCAGTGTTATACAGTGACAGACCCATCCCCACCAGTACTGTACCCCAGTGTTATACAGTGCCAGGCCCATCCCCACCAGTACTGTACCCCAGTGTTATACAGTGACAGACCCCGTCCCCACCAGTACTGTACCCCAGTGTTATACAGTGACAGACCCGTCCCCACCAGTACTGTACCCCAGTGTTATACAGTGACAGACCCGTCCCCACCAGTACTGTACCCCAGTGTTATACAGTGACAGACCTGTCCCCACCAGTACTGTACCCCAGTGTTATACAGTGACAGACCTGGCCCCACCAGTACTGTACCCCAGTGTTATACAGTGACAGACCTGTCCCCACCAGTACTGTACCCCAGTGTTATACAGTGACAGACCCGTCCCCACCAGTACTGTACCCCAGTGTTATACAGTGACAGACCTGTCCCCACCAGTACTGTACCCCAGTGTTATACAGTGACAGACCCGTCCCCACCAGTACTGTACCCCAGTGTTATACAGTGACAGACCCGTCCCCACCAGTACTGTACCCCAGTGTTATACAGTGACAGACCCGTCCCCACCAGTACTGCACCCCAGTGTTATACAGTGACAGACCCGTCCCACCAGTACTGTACCCCAGTGTTATACAGTGACAGACCCGTCCCCACCAGTACTGTACCCCAGTGTTATACAGTGACAGACCCATCCCCACCAGTACTGTACCCCAGTGTTATACAGTGACAGACCCGTCCCCACCAGTACTGTACCCCAGTGTTATACAGTGACAGACCCGTCCCCACCAGTACTGTACCCCAGTGTTATACAGTGACAGACCCGTCCCACCAGTACTGTACCCCAGTGTTATACAGTGACAGACCCATCCCCACCAGTACTGTACCCCAGTGTTATACAGTGACAGACCCGTCCCACCAGTACTGTACCCCAGTGTTATACAGTGACAGACCCGTCCCACCAGTACTGTACCCCAGTGTTATACAGTGACAGACCCGTCCCCACCAGTACTGTACCCCAGTGTTATACAGTGACAGACCTGTCCCCAACAGTACTGTACCCCAGTGTTATACAGTGACAGACCCGTCCCCACCAGTACTGTACCCCAGTGTTATACAGTGACAGACCCGTTCCCACCAGTACTGTACCCCAGTGTTATACAGTGACAGACCCGTCCCCACCAGTACTGTACCCCAGTGTTATACAGTGACAGACCCGTCCCCACCAGTACTGTACCCCAGTGTTATACAGTGACAGACCCATCCCCACCAGTACTGTACCCCAGTGTTATACAGTGACAGGCCCGTCCCCACCAGTACTGTACCCCAGTGTTATACAGTGACAGACCCGTCCCCACCAGTACTGTGCCCCAGTGTTATACAGTGACAGACCCGTCCCCACCAGTACTGTACCCCAGTGTTATACAGCGACAGACCCGTCCCCACCAGTGCTGTACCCCAGTGTTATACAGTGACAGACCCGTCCCCACCAGTACTGTACCCCAGTGTTATACAGTGACAGACCTGTCCCCACCAGTACTGTACCCCAGTGTTACACAGTACAGACCCTTCCCCACCAGTACTGTACCCCAGTGTTATACAGTGACAGACCCATCCCCACCAGTACTGTACCCCAGTGATATACAGCGACAGACCCGTCCCCACCAGTACTGTACCCCAGTGTTATACAGTGACAGACCCGTCCCCACCAGTACTGTACCCCAGTGTTATACAGTGACAGACCCGTCCCCACCAGTACTGTACCCCAGTGTTATACAGTGACAGACCCGTCCCCACCAGTACTGTACCCCACGGTTATACAGTGACAGACCCGTCCCCACCAGTACTGTACCCCAGTGTTATACAGTGACAGACCCGTCCCCACCAGTACTGTACCCCAGTGTTATACAGTGACAGACCCGTCCCCACCAGTACTGTACCCCAGTGTTATACAGTGACAGACCCGTCCCCACCAGTACTGTACCCCAGTGATATACAGTGACAGACCCATCCCCACCAGTACTGTACCCCAGTGTTATACAGTGACAGACCCGTCCCCACCAGTACTGTACCCCAGTGTTATACAGTGACAGACCCGTCCCCACCAGTACTGTACCCCAGTGTTATACAGTGACAGACCCGTCCCACCAGTACTGTACCCCAGTGTTATACAGTGACAGACCCATCCCCACCAGTACTGTACCCCAGTGTTATACAGTGACAGACCCGTCCCACCAGTACTGTACCCCAGTGTTATACAGTGACAGACCCGTCCCACCAGTACTGTACCCCACTGTTATACAGTGACAGACCTGTCCCCAACAGTACTGTACCCCAGTGTTATACAGTGACAGACCCGTCCCCACCAGTACTGTACCCCAGTGTTATACAGTGACAGACCCGTCCCACCAGTACTGTACCCCAGTGTTATACAGTGACAGACCCGTCCCCACCAGTACTGTACCCCAGTGTTATACAGTGACAGACCCGTCCCCACCAGTACTGTACCCCAGTGTTATACAGTGACAGACCCATCCCCACCAGTACTGTACCCCAGTGTTATACAGTGACAGGCCCGTCCCCACCAGTACTGTACCCCAGTGTTATACAGTGACAGACCCGTCCCCACCAGTACTGTGCCCCAGTGTTATACAGTGACAGACCCGTCCCCACCAGTACTGTACCCCAGTGTTATACAGCGACAGACCCGTCCCCACCAGTGCTGTACCCCAGTGTTATACAGTGACAGACCCGTCCCCACCAGTACTGTACCCCAGTGTTATACAGTGACAGACCTGTCCCCACCAGTACTGTACCCCAGTGTTACACAGTAACAGACCCTTCCCCACCAGTACTGTACCCCAGTGTTATACAGTGACAGACCCATCCCCACCAGTACTGTACCCCAGTGATATACAGCGACAGACCCGTCCCCACCAGTACTGTACCCCAGTGTTATACAGTGACAGACCCGTCCCCACCAGTACTGTACCCCAGTGTTATACAGTGACAGACCCGTCCCCACCAGTACTGTACCCCAGTGTTATACAGTGACAGACCCGTCCCCACCAGTACTGTACCCCACGGTTATACAGTGACAGACCCGTCCCCACCAGTACTGTACCCCAGTGTTATACAGTGACAGACCCGTCCCCACCAGTACTGTACCCCAGTGTTATACAGTGACAGACCCGTCCCCACCAGTACTGTACCCCAGTGTTATACAGTGACAGACCCGTCCCCACCAGTACTGTACCCCAGTGATATACAGTGACAGATCCATCCCCACCAGTACTGTACCCCAGTGTTATACAGTGACAGACGCTTCCCCACCAGTACTGTACCCCAGTGTTATACAGTGACAGACCCGTCCCCGCCAGTACTGTACCCCAGTGTTATACAGTGACAGACCCGTCCACACCAGTACTGTACCCCAGTGTTATACAGTGACAGACCCATCCCCACCAGTACTGTACCCCAGTGTTATACAGTGACAGACCCGTCCCCACCAGTACTGTACCCCAGTGTTATACAGTGACAGACCCGTCCCCGCCAGTACTGTACCCCAGTGTTATACAGTGACAGACCCATCCCCACCAGTACTGTACCCCAGTGTTATACAGTGACAGGCCCGTCCCCACCAGTACTGTACCCCAGTGTTATACAGTGACAGACCCATCCCCACCAGTACTGTACCCCAGTGTTATACAGTGACAGACCCATCCCCACCAGTACTGTATCCCAGTGTTATACAGTCACAGACCCGTCCCCACCAGTACTGTACCCCAGTGTTATACAGTGACAGACCCATCCCCACCAGTACTGTACCCCAGTGTTATACAGTGACAGACCCTTCCCCACCAGTACTGTACCCCAGTGTTATACAGTGACAGACGCTTCCCCACCAGTACTGTACCCCAGTGTTATACAGTGACAGACCCGTCCCCACCAGTACTGTACCCCAGTGTTATACAGTGACAGACCCATCCCCACCAGTACTGTACCCCAGTGTTATACAGTGACAGACCCATCCCCACCAGTACTGTACCCCAGTGTTATATAACGACAGACCCGTCCCCACCAGTACTGTACCCCAGTGTTATACAGTGACAGACCCGTCCCCACCAGTACTGTACCCCAGTGTTATACAGTGACAGACCCGTCCCCACCAGTACTGTACCCCAGTGTTATACAGTGACAGACCCATCCCCACCAGTACTGTACCCCAGTGTTATACAGTGACAGACCCATCCCCACCAGTACTGTACCCCAGTGTTATACAGCGACAGACCCGTCCCCACCAGTACTGTACCCCAGTGTTATACAGTGACAGACCCGTCCCCACCAGTACTGTACCCCAGTGTTATACAGTGACAGACCCGTCCCACCAGTACTGTACCCCAGTGTTATACAGTGACAGACCCGTCCCCACCAGTACTGTACCCCACGGTTATACAGTGACAGACCCGTCCCCACCAGTACTGTACCCCAGTGTTATACAGTGACAGACCCGTCCCCACCAGTACTGTACCCCAGTGTTATACAGTGACAGACCCGTCCCCACCAGTACTGTACCCCAGTGTTATACAGTGACAGACCCGTCCCCACCAGTACTGTACCCCAGTGATATACAGTGACAGACCCATCCCCACCAGTACTGTACCCCAGTGTTATACAGTGACAGACGCTTCCCCACCAGTACTGTACCCCAGTGTTATACAGTGACAGACCCGTCCCCGCCAGTACTGTACCCCAGTGTTATACAGTGACAGACCCGTCCACACCAGTACTGTACCCCAGTGTTATACAGTGACAGACCCATCCCCACCAGTACTGTACCCCAGTGTTATACAGTGACAGACCCGTCCCCGCCAGTACTGTACCCCAGTGTTATACAGTGACAGACCCGTCCCCGCCAGTACTGTACCCCAGTGTTATACAGTGACAGACCCATCCCCACCAGTACTGTACCCCAGTGTTATACAGTGACAGGCCCGTCCCCACCAGTACTGTACCCCAGTGTTATACAGTGACAGACCCATCCCCACCAGTACTGTACCCCAGTGTTATACAGTGACAGACCCATCCCCACCAGTACTGTATCCCAGTGTTATACAGTCACAGACCCGTCCCCACCAGTACTGTACCCCAGTGTTATACAGTGACAGACCCATCCCCACCAGTACTGTACCCCAGTGTTATACAGTGACAGACCCTTCCCCACCAGTACTGTACCCCAGTGTTATACAGTGACAGACGCTTCCCCACCAGTACTGTACCCAGTGTTATACAGTGACAGACCCGTCCCCACCAGTACTGTACCCCAGTGTTATACAGTGACAGACCCATCCCCACCAGTACTGTACCCCAGTGTTATACAGTGACAGACCCATCCCCACCAGTACTGTACCCCAGTGTTATATAACGACAGACCCGTCCCCACCAGTACTGTACCCCAGTGTTATACAGTGACAGACCCGTCCCCACCAGTACTGTACCCCAGTGTTATACAGTGACAGACCCATCCCCACCAGTACTGTACCCCAGTGTTATACAGTGACAGACCCATCCCCACCAGTACTGTACCCCAGTGTTATACAGTGACAGACCCATCCCCACCAGTACTGTACCCCAGTGTTATACAGTGACAGACCCTTCCCCACCAGTACTGTACCCCAGTGTTATACAGTGACAGACCCGTCCCCACCAGTACTGTACCCCAGTGTTATACAGTGACAGACCCATCCCCACTAGTACTGTACCCCAGTGTTATACAGTGACAGACCCATCCCCACCAGCACTGTACCCCATTGTTATACAGTGACAGGCCCATCCCCACCAGTACTGTACCCCAGTGTTATACAGTGACAGACCCGTCCCCGCCAGTACTGTACCCCAGTGTTATACAGTGACAGACCCGTCCACACCAGTACTGTACCCCAGTGTTATACAGTGACAGACCCGTCCACACCAGTACTGTACCCCAGTGTTATACAGTGACAGACCCGTCCCCACCAGTACTGTACCCCAGTGTTATATAGCGACAGACCCGTCCCCACCAGTACTGTACCCCAGTGTTATACAGTGACAGACCCGTCCCCACCAGTACTGTACCCCAGTGTTATAGTGACAGACCCGTCCCCACCAGTATTGTATCCCAGTGTTATACAGTGACAGACCCGTCCCCACCAGTACTGTACCCCAGTGTTATACAGTGACAGACCCGCCCCACC
>NC_052176.1:3416539-3442919 GCF_902713615.1 Scyliorhinus canicula | reverse complement strand
CCCCCCCCCCCCGCGCCCTCAGGCACAGAGGCCAGAGGTCAAGATCTACGCGGCGGAACCGGAGAACGCGGACGACTGCTACCGGTCCAAGCAGACCGGCCGTCTGACCCCCAACGCCAGCCCCCCCGTGACGGTGGCCGACGCGGTGAAGACCAGCATCGGCGACGAGACCTGGCCCATCATCAGGGACCTGGTGGACGATGTGTTCACGGTCAGCGAGGAGGAGATCAAGGTACGCGCCGCCCGCGCGCCCCGAACTTCCCCCCCGCGCGTTCAGTCGCGCTGTTTCCGAACCTCTCCCTTAACACCTCCGCCCGCCCCAACCAACCAACCAATGCCCCCCCCCTCCCACGGCCAATTTGGGGGGCCATGCGGGACCGTCCACCAACGTGCGCCCCATCGGGGGGGGCGCTGACCCCCAAGTATTCTGTTCACTCCACGCGGGAGCCGGTCGCAACTCGGAGACTAAAATGGCGCACCCAATCGTGTCGGCCATGACGGGAGTCACCTGACTCAGAAGGTCAGGGGGTCGGAGAGTCCCCGCTCCAGAGAAATGACACCCGGGTCTGCAGAGCAGGCAGGAGCCATTCGGCCCCTTCTGCCGTGCTGGGGGTTTACTCTCCACTGAAAGGCTGTTCCATTTTTTTTATCCACTCCCCCCCCCCCCCCCCCCCCCCCCCAACCCCTCCCTTCTCCCTCGTATATTTATCTAGTTTCCCCTTAAGTACACCAGTGTTATTCATCCCCCCCACTCCCCATGGGAGCGAGTCCCACATTCTCCCCCACTCCCCGTGGGAGCGAGTCCCACATTCTCCCCCCACTCCCTATGGGAGCGAGTCCCACATTCTCCCCCACTCCCTGTGGGAGCGAGTCCCACATTCTCCCCCACTCCCTGTGGGAGCGAGTCCCACATTCTCCCCCACTCCCTGTGGGAGCGAATCCCACATTCTCCCCCCACTCCCCGTGGGAGCGAGTCCCACATTCTCCCCCACTCCCCGTGGGAGCCAGTCCCACATTCTCCCCCCACTCCCTGTGGGAGCGAGTCCCACATTCTCCCCACTCCCTGTGGGAGCGAATCCCACATTCTCCCCCCACTCCCCGTGGGAGCGAGTCCCACATTCTCCCCCACTCCCCGTGGGAGCGAGTCCCACATTCTCCCCCACTCCCTGTGGGAGAGAGTCCCACATTCTCCCAACTCCCCGTGGGAGCGAGTCCCACATTCTCCCCACTCCCCGTGAGAGCGAGTCCCACATTCTCCCCACTCCCTGTGGGAGCGAGTCCCACATTCTCCCCACTCCCCGTGGGAGCGAGTCCCACATTCTCCCCACTCCCTGTAGGAGCGAGTCCCACATTCTCCCCAATCTCTGTGGGAGCGAATTTCACATTCTCCCCACTCCCTGTGGGAGCGAGTCCCACATTCTCCCCCACTCCCCTGGGAGCGAGTCCCACATTCCCCCCCACTCCCTGTGGGAGCGAGTCCCACATTCCCCCCCACTCCCCGTGGGAGCGTGTCCCACATTCTCCCCACTCCCCGTGGGAGCGAGTCCCACATTCTCCCCCCCCTCCCTGTGGTAGCGAGTCCCACATTCTCCCCACTCCCCGTGGGAGCGAGTCCCACATTCGCCCCCACTCCCCGTGGGAGCGAGTCCCACATTCTCCCCCACTCCCCGTGGGAGCGAGTCCCACATTCTCCCCCACTCCCCGTGGGAGCGAGTCCCACATTCGCCCCCACTCCCCGTGGGAGCGAGTCCCACATTCTCCCCCACTCCCCGTGGGAGCGAGTTCCACATTCTCCCCCACTCCCTGTGGGAGCGAGTCCCACATTCTCCCCACTCCCCGTGGGAGCGAGTCCCACATTCTCCCCACTCCCCGTGGGAGCGAGTCCCACATTCTCCCCCACTCCCCGTGGGAGGGAGTCCCACATTCACCCCCACTCCCCGTGGGAGCGACTCCCACATTCTCCCCCACTCCCCGTGGGAGAGAGTCCCACATTCTCCCCCACTCCCCGTGGGAGCGAGTCCCACATTCTCCCCCACTCCCCGTGGGAGCGAGCCCCACATTCTCCCCCACTCCCCGTGGGAGCGAGTCCCACGTTCTCCCCCACTCCCTGTGGGAGCGAGTCCCACATTCTCCCCCACTCCCTGTGGGAGCGAGTCCCACTTCTCCCCCACTCCCTGTGGGAGCGAGTCCCACATTCTCCCCCACTCCCCGTGGGAGCGAGTCCCACATTCTCCCCCACTCCCCGTGGGAGCGAGTCCCACATTCTCCCCCCACTCTCTGGATGAAGACGTGTCTCCTGAATTTCCCAATTAGATTTCTCGATTGTCTCACGCTGACGCTCTCCAGTTTCTGCTCTTCTCCACGAGAGGTGACATTCTCTCCGTATCCGCTCTCTTAAAACCTTTCGGAATTTTAACGACCCCCCCCCCCCCATTACGTCACTGCCTCAGCCGCCTTTTACCGAGAGAGTTAGAGATCCCAGCCCCCTCGCTCCTTTCCTGATATCTCCGGGATCATCCTCCGCGGCACCAAACCCGCTGTGCGATACGGCCACCAGAACCGCGCGCAGCGTCGCCCCAGGCTGTGTTTCCCGGGGAGGCTGCGGTCGGCCTCGGTGTAAAACCGCGGCTCTTTTTCTCTTCCGCAGCGAGCCACGCGGCTGACGTGGGAGCGGGCGAAGCTGGTGATCGAGCCCACCGCGGGCATCGGGGTGGCGGTGGTCCTCTCCCGCCGGTTCCGCGCCCTGCCCGGCAGCCTGCGCAACGTCTGCGTGGTGCTGTGCGGCGGCAACGTGGACCTGGACTCCCTCGAGTGGCTCCGCCAGGGAGACGACGACGGGCAAGTGACCTCTGGGTGAACCCTGGGCTGGACAGAGGTCGCGCGGCAAGGAGATTCGTCCGAAAACAGCGCCAACGTGTGTGTGGGGGGTGTGGTGGTGCGAGATAGCCAACGGGAAATTAGCGGATGGAAGACGATAATCAATGGATGAAATGATTGTACAATGATTGTGCTTAATTGTGCGCTGGTGGAGGGAATTTTTAAAATTTTAGAGTATCCAATTCTTTTTTTTTCCCAAATAAAGGGCAATTTAGCGCGGCCAATCCACCTACCCTGTACAACATCTTTGGGTTGTGGGGGTGAAAACCACGCAGACACGGGGAGAATGTGCAAACTCCACACGGACGGTGACCCAGAGCCGGGGTCGAACCTGGGACCTCGGCGCCGTGAGGCAGCAGCGCTAACCACCGCGCCCACGTGCCGCCCATGGATAGAGGAAATTAATTGGGGTTTGATTTGACAGCATATAAGGAGGCCCGTGCCCCTTGAAAGGGTTATCCCCGCTTTTAGTTTATCCCTTTAATAATTTGTTGACATGGCAGCACGGTGGCGCAGTGGTTAGCACTGCTACCTCACGGCGCCGAGGTCCCAGGTTCGATCCCGGCTCCGGGTCACTGTCCTTGTGGAGTTTGCACATTCTCCCCGTGTCTGCGTGGGTTTCCCCACAACCCAAAGATGTGCAGGGTAGGTGGATTGGCCACGCTAAATTGACCCTTAATTGGAAAAAATAATTGGGTGCTCTAAATTTATATTTTAAAAAAAATAAAGACTGACTCATGGAGCTAGGCTGGGATTTGGGTTTGGCGCCATATGCTTGTAATCTTTCGTTCTGTCAATAAATGTACGACTGTGTAAAGATGGGCTCCAGTTCGATCCTTCACCTACTGGTGATTACATTTGGAGTACTGTGTGCAGTTCTGGTCGCCTCATTTTAGGAACGATGTGGAAGCTTTGGAAAAGGTGCAAAGGAGATTTACCAGGATGTTGCCTGGAATGGAGAGTAGGTCATACGAGGAAAGGTTGAGGGTGCTAGGCCTTTTCTCATTAGAACGGAGAAGGATGAGGGGCGACTTGATAGAGGTTTATAAGATGATCAGGGGAATAGATAGAGTAGACAGTCAGAGACTTTTTCCCCGGGTGGAACAAACCATTACAAGGGGACATAAATTTAAGGTGAATGGTGGAAGATATAGGGTGGGGATGTTAGAGGTAGGTTCTTTACCCGGAGAGTAGTGGGGGCATGGAATTCACTGCCTGTGGAAGTAGTTGAGTCGGAAACATTAGGGACCTTCAAGCGGCTATTGGATAGGTACATGGATTAGGGTAGAATAATGGAGTGTAGATTAATTTGTTCTTAAGGGCAACACGGTAGCATTGTGGATAGCATAATTGCTTCACAGCTCCAGGGTCCCAGGTTCGATTCCGGCTTGGATCATTGTCTGTGTGGAGTCTGCACATCCTCCCCGTGTGTGCGTGGGTTTCCTCCGGGTGCTCCGGTTTCCTCCCACAGTCCAAAGATGTGCAGGTTGGGTGGATTGGCCGTGCTAAATTGCCCTTAGTGTCCAAAATTCTATGATAATCTAATGATTGACCTAGGATAAAAGTTCGGCACAACATCGTGGGCCGAAGGGCCTGTTCTGTGCTGTATTTCTCTATTCTCTATGTACTGGCCTTCTGGGATATATTTAGAGAGTGAGAGACCTGAAGGATGGCTAGATCAGAGAAGAAAATATTCAGAGAAGAGGATGTTTCCACTGGGTAGGAGAGACTAGCACCTCAGGCCACAGCCTCAGACTGAAGGGACGTTCCTTCAAAACGGAGATGAGGAGGAATTTCTGCAGCCAGAGGGGGGTGAATCTGTGGAACTCTTTGCCGCAGAAGGCTGCAGAGGCCAAATCACTGAGTGTCTTTAAGACAGAGATAGATAGGTTCTTGATCAATAAGGGGATCAGCGGTTATGGGGAGAAGGCAGGAGAATGGGGATGAGAAAATATCAGCCATGATTGAATGGCGGAGCAGACTCGATGGGCCGAATGGCCTCATTCTGCTCCTGTGTCTGATGGGTCTTATAAACAGAGGCGTTCAAAACCTTGAGTGGTTTTGTGACAGAATCAATAGGGGGAAACCTTTCCTGTTGGTAGAAGGGTCGTTGCCTGGGAGGTGGGGGAGAATCGGGTTAGGGACCAATAAAAATTTGTTTCAAATAGATAAAGTTTGAGATTTAAGACATTTACTAAGTGAACAAAGTCGCAAGATTTCATGGGTGCTGAGCAAAGCAAAAACAAACGTTACTGACAAGTTCAGAAAGGTAAAACAATTTTACAACGTGTACCTTGTACTCGAACATTCAGGGTAAGTGTGAGGTACGTGTGAATTAACGGGCAAACTCTGGTCACATACAACACTCAACAGTATAAAAGACAGACGCAACCAAGACAGAGTCCACGGATTTCTCAAGTCGCCCAGACATCAGGAAACACCGAGTCTTAACAGTCTCGTCGAAAACTCAGTCTCTAGAGGGATTCCCAGATTCACCCTCAAAGATCGCTCCACGTAATTTTTTCCAAATGTCTCGCTGCCACTCATGGCTTTAGCAATGGCCCCCGTCACAGGATTTCAAAGAACAAAGAAAAGTACAGCACAGGTACAGGCCCTTCGGCCCTCCAAGCCTGGGCCGACCATGCTGCCCGTCTAAACTAAAATCTTCAACACTTCCTGGGTCCGTATCCCTCTATTCCCATCCTATTCATGTATTTGCCAAGATGCCCCTTAAATGTCACTATCGTCCCTGCTTCCACCACCTCCTCCGGCAGCGAGTTCCAGGCTCCCACTACCCTCTGTGTAAAAAAACTTGCCTCATACATCTCCTCTAAGCCTTGCCCCTCGCACCTTAAATCTATGCCCCCTAGTAATTGACCCCTCTACCCTGGGGAAAAGCCTCTGACTATCCACTCTGTCTATGCCCCTCATAATTTTGTAGACCTCTATCAGGTCGCCCCTCAACCTCCGTCGTTCCAGTGAGAACAAACCGAGTTTATTCAACCTCTCCTCATAGCTAATGTCCTCCATACCAGGCAACATCCTGGTAAATCTCTTCTGCACCCTCTCTAAAGCCTCCACATCCTTCTGGTAGTGTGGCGACCAGAATTGAACACTATACTCCAAGTGTGGCCTAACTAAGGTTCTATACAGCTGCAACATGACTTGCCAATTCTTATACTCAATGCCCCGGTCAATGAAGGCAAGCATGCCGTATGCCTTCTTGACTACCTTCTCCACCCGTGTTGCCCCTTTCAGTGACCTGTGGACCTGTACACCTAGATCTCTCTGACTGTCAATACTCTTGAGGGTTCTACCATTCAGTGTCTCTTCCCTACCTGCATTAGACCTTCCAAAATGCGCTACCTCACATTTGTCCGGATTAAACTCCATCTGCCGTCTTAACCGGGACCTATTTCCGTCCCTCTTGTCTCTCTGGCACTCAAAAAGAGCCGTGCAATGACCCGCGAACCGATCTGGGTACCTACCAAAACACTCCCAGAGGGTGCCACCCTTGTTACCCAATGCAACATGCCTCCTAAATCCTGAACCTTGAACGTGGCAGTCTCCGCAGACTGCTACTTTAACGCCCGGGGAGCAAAGAGCCCGACGAGGCGATTGACGGAAGGAGCAGCGGTAACGCGAGGGCGTGGGGGCGGCAGATTGGCTCTCGAAGGGAGATTCGATCCCGGCTCTGGGTCGCTGTCCATGTGGAGTTTGCACATTCTCTCCCCGTGTTTGCGTGGGTTTCGCCCCCCACCACCCAAAGATGTGCAGGGTTAGGTGGATTGGCCAACGCTAAATTGCCCCTCAATTGGAAAATTGAATTGGGCCCTCTAAATTTATAAACCAAAAAGAATCACGGCTAATCTAATTCAACTCCCCCCTTCTCTCCTGCTCCCCAGTGCCTCGTAGATCTTTTTGGTTCCAGGGGAACTATTGATCTCGGCCTCGATGGCTGAACTGGGCAGAGGAGATATTAATTGGCTCAGTGCTGGGATCCTGTCACTACCGATAGGTACGTGGATCTGTAAATCAATGTCTGCCAAGCCGACACCCCAGAAAAAACACCCTGCTGGAATAAATGTTTTCTTCCATTTTGAGATGATAACGGTCTTATTCCATGCGTACAGTCCTGTGTCGGACCATTTTGGGTTCAGTATCCCTCCCCCTGCCCCCCCGCCAGGCCGTGATTAGAGGCTCTTCTCTACCTCCTTTTGTGAACGCGCGCTCTCTCTTCGCAACCAGCGAGGGAGCACGGTGGTTAGCACTGTTGCTTCACAGCGCCAGGGTCCCGGGTTCGATTCCCGGGCTTGGGTCACTGTCTGTGCACGCTCTCTCCCCATTAACACTGCGACGAAGTTACTGTGAAAATCCCCTCGTCGCCACACTCCGGCGCCTGTTCGGGTACACGGAGGGAGAATTCAGAATGTCCGATTCGCCCAACAAGCACGTCTTTCGTGCTTTTAGCTGTTTAGCTCACTGGGCTAAATCGCTGGCTTTGAAAGCAGACCAAAGCAGGCCAGCAGCACGGTTCGATTCCCGTAACAGCCTCCCCGAACAGGCGCCGGAATGTGGCGACTAGGGGCTTTTCACAGTAACTTCATTTGAAGCCGACTCGCGACAATAAGCCATTTTCATTTCATTTTCATTTTCATTTCGGGAATTGTGGGAGGAAACCCACGCAGACACGGGGGAGAACGTGCAGACTCCGCCACAGACAGTGACCCGAGACGGGAGTCGAACCCGGGACCCTGGCGCTGTGAAGCAACAGTGCATGTGTAAATCGTAAATGCCTCGACTATATCGCTCTTAATACGTCAATCCAGCCTAGCCTAGGAAGTGTCTTAACAAATTGTATTCTCCCGCGATTTTAAGGGCGCAGAGGGTTTTGTACACAGAGAGTTAAGGGTTTTTGTTACAGGGCGATGATCTTCGTCAGACAGCTCGGCATGGCGTTGGAGGCCTCGTTGGCCCCTACGCTGTGGCGGGCTCCGAGCGGCTCCAACTGGGGGCCGAGGCGCCCACTCCGGCAGCCCTGCCCCGCCCTCCAACCACCGGCGCCTCGGCCCCCTCGGGCCCCGGCTCCTCCTTGGCCGTCTCCCCCCTGAGCTTGTTCAGGAGCTCCGCGGCGATCGAGTCCCATTCCTCCGGCAGGAGCAGCAGCAGAAAAGCGAGGCAGAGGACAAGTAGGGCGGCTGGCCTCACCTCGCCCAGGCTCGGTGGCGTGCCGCAGTAAACGTCGACGACTGGAGGAAAGGTGCGGGAGAGAGAGAGAGAGAGAGGGTGAACTCGTAGAATACATCACTTTTGTTTGTACCACACCGCGTCATACCTGGCGCCTGTAAGTGACCGAATTCTACCCTTGCGAATGCCATCCTCCACTGACTGCACTTTCTGGTCAAATCACCCTGATCAGGAGACGGTTCTGTAGTTTCGTTCACGGGTTCTGTTTGCCATAGTTTTGTCGTTTGTTTGGGTCGTTTACAGCACAGAAGGAAGCCATTCGGCCCATCGTGTCCGCACCGGCCTCCCCCGCCCCCCCCCCCCCCCCAAAAGAGCTCGTCCCATCCTCTAGCCCAATTGCCCTCTAAATGAATCCCTTTCAAATGCACATCCAGCTCCCGTTTGAAACCTCCGATGGAATCCGCTACTCTCCACAGGCGGGGCATTGCAAACCATAAAAAATGTTGGAGTAAAGAAGTCTCTCCTCACCCCACACCCAGCTCTCTTGCTGTCTATCTTTAAATTGTGACCCCCCCTCCCCACCCCGCCTCGTTACTGACATACCAATGAGTGGAAACAGTTTGGGGAAACTTTTTTAAAAAATAGACACTGTAGACTGTTTGCTCTTCGGAAACGCAACTGAACTTTAAAAACCCTCAGTCATCACTGCCTCCTCCTCTCTCCGGAAAGGAGAATTCCACAGACTTAACGATTGGCTTAAGGTAAATATAATAGCCCTCATCTCCGTATTAAATGGGAGACCCCCTTATTTTTAAACAGTCACCCCCCTCGTTCTGATCTCTCTGACAAGGGGGAACATCTTCTCAGCATACGACCTGTCAAGCGCCCTCAGGATCTTTTATGTTTCAATAAGATCACCTCGCAATCTTCTAAATTCCGCTCCTCAGGATATCTCGTGAGAATACCTTCGTAAAAATAAAACAACAATTGGTACTGCAAGGGAAGAGAGTGCCGATTTGTTGGAAAGTGGATTCTCCATGGAAGGATGTGCTGAGGCCTTGGAAAGGGTGCAGACGAGGTTCACAAGAATGATCCCTGGAATGAAGAGCTTGTCGTATGAGGAACGGTTGAGGACTCTGGGTCTGTACTCGGAGTTTAGAAGGATGAGGGGAGGGATCCTATTGAAACTTACAGGATACTGCGAGACCTGGATAGAGTGGACGTGGAGAGGATGTTTCCACTTGTCGGAAAAACTAGAAGCAGAGGACACCATCTCAGACTGAAGGGACCATCCCTTAAAACAGAGATGAGGAATTTCTTCAGCCAGAGGGTGGTGAATCTGTGGAACTCTTTGCCGCAGAAGGCTGTGGAGGCCAAATCACTGAGTGTCTTTAGGACAGAGATAGATAGGTGCGTGATTAATAAGGGGGTCAGAGGTTATGGGGAGAAGGCAGGAGAATGGGGATGAGAAAATATCAGCCGTGATTGAATGGCGGAGCAGACTCGATGGGCCGAGTGGCCTAATTCTGCTCCTATGGTCTTATGGTAGAGGTATTGCCTTGGGGAACTGATGATGGCCGACAGGTTTTTTTTTAACATTTAGAGTATCTAATTTGTTTTCCAATGAAGGGGCAATTTAGCGTGGCCAATCCACCTACCCATCTTTTTGGGTTGGGGGGGGGGGGGTGAGACCTACACAGACATGGGGAGAACGTGCAAACTCCACAACGGACAGTGACCCGGGGCCGGATTCGAACCCGGGTCCTTGGCACCGCGAGGCAGCAGTGCTAACCGCCGCGCCACAGGTTAAGCGGAGAGTTAACCGGAGACGGCCACCTTTGAGGTTCTACTTTTTGACTTAGCCCCCAGCCGCTCATAATCCCCGAGCAGAAACTCTTCCCTGGATCTGCCGCTGGTGTCCGACGTGGACCACGTCCCACTGGGTCCTCCGACGTGCTCCACTCCAGCCCCAAGCAGGTGCCCTGAGACCAGGCGAGCAACATTTCAGTCTGAGCTCTCGCACTCGTCTACAGTGAACTGCGCCTGTACTCCATACACCCCCGACTACACGGCCACTACATTCCTATTTACCCCCCCCCCCCTCGCCTGAATGGTGCCCTGGTCAGTCCACTCATAGAAATATAGAAGATAGGAACAGGAGGAGGCCATTCGGCCCATCGAGCATGCTCCGCCATTCATCATGGTCATGGTTGACCATCCAACCTGATCCCCCCCCCCCCCCCCCCCCCATATATCCTTTGATCCCTTTAGCCCCCAGAGCTGTATCTAATTCCTTCTTGAAAAAAACGATTTAGCACATTTAGGGGCTGGTTTAGCACAGTGTGCTAAATCGCTGGCTTTGAAGGCAGGCCGGCAGCACGGTTCAATTCCCGGACCAGCCTCCCCGAACAGGCGCCGGAATGCGGCGACTAGGGGGCTTCTCACAGCAACTTCATTTGAAGCCTCCTCGTGGCAATAAGCCATTTTCCTTTCATTTCATTTTAGCCTCAACTACTTCCCGTGGTAGCGAACTCCACACGTCCACTGGGTGAAGTATTTTCGCCTCATTTCTGCCCCAAATGATCTACCCCGCATCCTCAGACCGTGACACCCTGGTCCTGGACTCCCCCACCATTGGGAACGTCCGTCCTGCATCTACCCTGTCTCGTCCTGCTAGACATTTATAGATCTCAGGGCGGCACGGTGGCGCAAGTCGTTGGCCCTGCTGCCCCACGGCGCCGAGGTCCCAGGTTCGATCCCGGCTCTGGGTCACAGTCCGTGTGGAGTTTGCACATTCTCCCCCGTGTCTGCGTGGGTTTCGCCCCCACAACCCAAAGATGGCAGCACGGTAGCATGGTGGTTAGCATAAATGCTTCACAGCTCCAGGGCCCCAGGTTCGATTCCCGGCTGGGTCACTGTCTGTGCGGAGTCTGCACGTCCTCCCCGTGTGTGCGTGGGTTTCCTCCGGGTGCTCCGGTTTCCTCCCACAGTCCAAAGATGTGCGGGTTAGGTGGATTGGCCAGGCTAAATTGCCCTTAGTGTCCTAAAAAATAAGGTTAATGGGGGTTGTTGGGTTACTGGTATAGGGTGGATACGTGGGCTTGAGTAGGGTGATCATTGCTTGGCACAACATCGAGGGCCAAAGGGCCTGTTCTGTGCTGTACAGTTCTAATGTGCAGGGTAGGTGGATTGGCCACGCTATATTGCCCCTTAATTGGGAAAGATTAATCGGATACTCTGCAGCACAGTACAGGTCCTTCAGCCCACGATGTTGTGCCGGCCATTTATCCTAATCGAAGACCAACCTAACCTACACCCCTTCAATTTCCTGCTGTCCATGTGCCTGTCTAAGAGTCGCTTAAATGTCCCCAATGACTCTGACTCCACCACCTCTGCTGGCAGTGCATTCCACACACCCACCACTCTCTGTGTAAAGAACCGACCTCTGACATCTCCCCTATACCTTCCTCCAATCACCTTCAAATTATGTCCCCTCGTGACAGGCATTTCCGCCCTGGGGAAAAGTCTCTGGCTCTATCCATGCCTCTCATCACCTTGTACACCTCTATCAAGTCACCTCTCGGCCTTCTTCGCTCCAGTGAGAAAGGCCCTAGCTCCCTCAACCTTTCTTCATAAGACATGCCCTCCAGTCCAGGCAGCATCCTGGTAAATCTCCTCTGTACCCTCTCCGAAGCATCCACATCCATCCCATAATGAGGCAACCAGAACTGGACACAATATCCCAAGTGTGGTCTAACCAGGGTTTTATAAAGCTGCAGCAAAACCTCGCGGCTCTTAAACTCAATCCCCCTGTTAATGAAAGCCAACACGCCGTACGTCTTCTTAACAACCCTATCAACCTGGGTGGCAACTTAGAGGGATCTATGCACGTGGACCCCAATATCCCTCTGTTCCTCCACACTTCCAAGAATCCTGCCTTTAACCCTGTATTCAGCATTCAAATTCCACCTTCCAAAATGAATGACTTCACGTTTATCTGGGTTGAACTCCATCTGCCCCTTCTCAGCCCAGCTCTGCATCCTGTCAATGTCCTGCTGTAACCTGCAACAACCCTCAACACTATCTACAACTCCCCCAACCTTCATGTCATCGGCAAACTTACTAACCCACCCTTACGCTTCCTCATCTAAGTCATTTATAAAACCCACAAAGAGCAGAGATCCCAGAACAGATCCCTGCGAGACACCACTGGTCACCGACCTCCAGGCGGAATACTTTCCATCCACTACCACTCGCTGTCTTCTTTCGGCCAGCCAATTCTGTATCCAGACAGCCAAATTTCCCTGTATCCCATGCCCCCTAACTTTCTGAATGAGCCTACCATGGGGAACTTTATCAAACGCCTTCCTGAAATCCATATACACCACATCCACTGCCTGACCTTCATCAATGTGTCTCGTCACATCCTCAAAGAATTCAGTGAGGCTTGTGAGGCTTGGGCGGCCAGGTAGCATAGTGGTCAGCACAGTTGCTTCACAGCTCCAGGGTTCCAGGTTCGATTCCCGGCCGGGTCACTGTCTGTGCGGAGTCTGCACGTCCTCCCCCCCCCCGTGTCTGGGTGGGTTTCCTCCGGGTGCTCCCGTTTCCTCCCACAGTCCAAAGATGTGCGGGTTAGGTGGATTGGCCGTGCTAAATTGTCCCTTAGTGTCCAAAAAAGGTTAAGTGGGGGTTACTGGGTAACGGGGATAGGATTAGATATGTGGGTTTGGGTAGGGTGCCCTTTTTAAGGGCCGGTGCAGACTCGATGGGCTGAATGGCCTCCTGCAGTGTAAATTCTATGGTTCTATGACCAGTGCCTGCACCGCCACGCTTCGGTCTGCTTCACTCGCCATAGCATCCCTCTTCCATCAGGCACTTCCCCCAGTAGCAGGGGCTGGTTTAGCACAGTGGGCCAAACAGCTGGCTTGTATTGCAGAGCAAGGCCAGCAGCGCGGGATCAATTCCCGTACCAGCCTCCCCGAACAGGTGCCGGAATGTGGCGACTAGGGGCTTTTCGCAGTAACTTCATTTGAAGCCGAATCGTGACAATAAGCGATTATTATTCTTGTTATTACCTGCCCCTCACAAAAGCCATGCTGACTGTCTTTAATCAAACTATGTTTTTCTAAATAACCAGAAACCCTGGGCGCTTGGATTTGGTGAAGGGTTCATTAGATGGGTAAGGCTGCTATATGAGGCCCCGATGGCGTGTGTGGCCACGAATAGGAGGAGGTCGGAGTACTTCCGGCTTTACCGAGGGACCAGGCAGGGTTGCCCCTTGTCCCCCTTGTTGTTTGCACTGGCAATCGAGCCGCTGGCGATGGCACTGAGAGATTCAGAGAGGTGGAGAGGCTTGGTGCGAGGTGGAGAGGAACATAGGGTGTCGTTGTATGCCGACGACCTGTTACTGTATGTGGCGGACCTGGTGGGAGGGATGCCGGGGGTGATGGAGTTACTAGCCAAGTTTGGGACCTTCTCAGGTTATAAATTAAACTTAGGCAAGAGCGAGGTGTTTGTGGTGCACCCTGGAGACCAGGAGGAAGGAATTGGTAGGCTCCCGCTTAGGCGGGCAGGGGAGAGCTTTAGGTACCTGGGGGTGCAAGTGGCCAGGGACTGGGGGACTTTCCACAAGCATAACTTTACCAGACTGGTAGATCAGATGGAGGAGGAGTTCAGGAGGTGGGACATGCTGCCATTGTCGTTGGCGGGGAGGGTGCAGTCCGTCAAAATGACAGTGCTTCCGAGGTTCTTGTTCCTTTTTCAGTGCCTGCCCATATTTATCCCCAGGGCCTTTTTTAGGAGAGTGACCGGCAGTATTCTGAGCTTTGTGTGGGCACATGGGACTCCGAGAGTGAGGAGGGTGTTCCTGGAGCGAGGAAGGGATAGAGGCGGGCTGGCGCTGCCCAACCTTCTGGGGTACTATTGGGCAGCCAATGTGTCAATGGTGCGTAAATGGGTGATGGAGGGGGGAGGGGCGGCGTGGAAAAGAATGGAGATGGCGTCATGTAGAGGTACGAGCCTGGGTGCCATGGTAACGGCACCGTTGCCGCTCTCCCCCAAGAGGTTTACCACGAGCCTGGTGGGGACGGCGACCCTAAGAATCTGGGGACAGTGGAGACGGCATCGGGGGGAAACAGGGGGCTCGATGGAGGCTCCACTGGGTGGCAACCATCTGTTCATCCCGGGGAACACGGATGGGGGATTCAGGGGATGGCAAAGGGCGGGCATCAGCAAACTGAGGGATCTGTTTATTGGCGGGAGGTTTGCGGGCCTGGGGGAACTGGAAGATAAATTTGGCCTTCCCCAGGGGAACATGTTCAGATACCTGCAGGTAAAGGCGTTTGCTAGGCGACAGGTAGAGGGATTCCCTTTGCTGCCCTCGCAGGGGACGATGGACAGAGTGCTTTCGGGGGTGTGGGTAGGAGAGGGGAAGGTGTCTGACATCTATAAGGTAATGCAGGAGGTGGAGGAGTCGTCAGTGGAGGAGCTGAAGGCTAAATGGGAGGAGGAACTCGGGGAGCAGATAGAGGACGGGACTTGGGCGGAGGCCTTGGAGAGAGTCAACTCTTCCTCCTCATGTGCGAGGCTTAGTCTCATCCAATTTAAGGTGCTGCACCGGGCCCACATGTCCGGGACTAGGATGAGTAGGTTCTTCGGGGGTGAGGACAGGTGCACCAGGTGTTCGGGGAGTCCTGCGAACCACGCTCATATGTTCTGGGCATGCCCAGCACTGGAAGAATTCTGGAAGGGGGTGGCGGGGACGGTGTCGAGGGTGGTTGGATCCAGGGTCAAACCAGGGTGGGGACTCGTGATTTTTGGGGTTGGGGTGGAGCCGGGAGTGCAGGAGGCGAAAGAGGCCGGTGTCCTGGCCTTTGCGTCCCTAGTAGCCCGGCGAAGGATTCTGCTACAGTGGAAGGATGCGAGGCCCCCAAGCGTGGAGACCTGGATCAGTGACATGGCGGGATTTATAAAATTGGAAAAGGTCAAATTTGCCCTGAGAGGATCAATACAAGGGTTCTATAAACGATGGCAGCCTTTTCTGGACTTCCTGGCTCAGAGATAGGTAACTGGGTCAATAGCAGCAGCAACCCGGGGCGGGGGGGGGGGGGGGGGGGGGTGCATTATTGTAGTGTTTATTCTGTAACTTTATAGTGTGTTAATTTGCGTTGTTGTTAAAATGCTGGGTTGTTCGTGGGGATGGGGCGAATGTATACGATTGTTAATATTATTGTTATTTTCGGTATTTTACTAAGGTGCGTTATTGTTGTATAAAATCAAAATTTCTCAATAAAAATTATTTAAAAAAAAAAGAAACCCTGGGCGCAATTCTCCGCACTCACGACGGTGCGGAGAATAGCGGGGGTCGTAAATTTTTACGGCCACGCTGGTCTGACGCCCTCCCGCTATTCTCCCCCCCCCCCCCCACGCCCGACTCCCAACACGAATCGCTGCCGCCGTTTTTTTACGGCGAGCAGCGATTCTCAGCTGGCTGATGGGCCGAATTCCAAGCCCTTTACGGCCGTTTTTACGAACGGCAAACACACCTGGTCTGGCCGTTCGTAAAAACGGCCGTAAAGTCCCGATCTTGGCAACCATGGCACCGATTGGCACGGCAGTACCACGGCTGTATCACTTCGCGGGGCGGCTGAGGGGCATCCCGGCCCGCGCATGCGCGGGTTTCGCGCAAATGCGCGATGACGTCATCCGCGCATGCGCGGGTTGGAGTCTTCCAATCCGCGCATGCGCGGCTGACGTCATGTGACGCGTCAGCCGGCGCAAACTCTGGCAAGCGGGCTTAACGAAATTCGTTAAGCCCGCGATGCCGGAGTTCACGGCCGCGGCATGCTAGCCCCGACCGGGGACCAGAATCGGTTCCCGGTCGGGGAGGGGGAGGCTGGCGTCAAACCCGCCCGGTTTTGACGCCAGCCGTACGATTTCTCCCTGTCTGGGAGAATCGCGCCCCCTATCTCTCAGAATCCTTTCCAATATTTTGCTCACAACAGACGTAAGATTGACTGGTCTGTAATTCCCTGGGATTTCCCTATTCCCTTTCTTGAACAGGGGAACACCATTCGCCTCCCTCCAATCATCCGGTACTACTCCAGTGGAGAGTCAGGACGCAAAGATCATCGCCAACGGCGCAGCAATCTCCTCCCTCGCTTCACGTAGCAACCTTGGGTATATCCCATCAGGCCCAGGGGATTTATCTATCCTGATGCTTTTCAAAGTTTCCAGCACATCCTCCTTCTTAATCTCAACCTGTTCGAGTCTGCTAACCCAGCTCACACCTGGTTCTATCCATCTCAATACACCACTCCCAATACCATGTACTTTAATTTAATCTCTACCCCCCCCCCTCCTCCCCAACAGTGCTCCGGCCCAGAGTGGCCGAGCGGCCGTAAAAAGAAACCAGAGTTCCGCTGGTGCCGTTCTAACCTGCTCTCAGCCCCGCGGGACCTTGGCATTGAAGGGTCGGGTGGCGGCCTGTGGCGAGGGAGAGTGGGGGGGGGGAGGCCTCCGATGTGGCCTGGCCCGCGATCGGGACCCACCGATCAGCGGGCCGGCCTCTCTGTCTCCCGGCCTCCTTTCTTCCGCGCTGGTGCCTGTACTCCTGCGCCATGTTGGGTTGAGGCCGGCGCGGACAAGGGAGACACCGCGCATGCGTGGAAATCGCGCCGGTGGGTCTGCGCTTGCCCGGGTTCGCGCCGTACGCACTGCGCATGCGCGCATCCCCCAGCGCCCATTCCACGGCCGGATCAGCAGCTGGAACGGCATGAACCGCTCCAGCGCCGTGCTGGCCCACTGTAGGGGCCAGAATTGCTGATCCTGGGGCCGTGTTGACGCCGTCGAGAAACGCGACGGCGTTCTCGACGATGTCAACACAGCCTCAGGATCAGAGAATCCCACCCTAGATATTTTTAAGTTGCCCCGAATCATCTCTGTTTGTTGTGGACGCTGTAGACTGAGGTCGTGCTCAGTTTAAATAGAATCTGTAGCCAGTTTATGGTAGGGATAGGTTTAAATGGACTATTCAGAATATTTGCCACAATTTAAATAGACTCTGTAGACTGTTAGCTGCAGTGTACAGATTAAATAGTCTCCGGAGACTCTTTGCTGCTGTGTACAGTTTAAATAGACTCTGTTGACTGTTTCACTGTGCAGATTAAATAGACTCTGTAGACTTAACTGCAGTGTACAGTTTAAATAAACTCTGTGGACTGTTTGCTGTTGTGTACAGTTTAAATAGACTCTGTAGACTGTTTGCTGTTGTGTAGTTTAAATAGACTCTGTAGACTGTTTGCTGTTGTGTAGTTTAAATAGACTCTGTAGACTGTTTGCTGTTGTGTAGTTTAAATAGACTCTGTAGACTGTTTGCTGTTGTGTAGTTTAAATAGACCCTGTAGACTGTTTGTTGCAGTGTACAGTTTAAATGGACTCCGTAGACTGTTTAAATAACTCTGCAGACCATTTGCTGTAGAGTACAGTTTAGAAAGGACTCTGCAGACTGTTTGCTATTGTGTACAGTTTAAATAGACTCTGTAGACTGTTTGCTGTTGTGCACAGTTTAAATAGACGCTGTAGACTTTGTTGCAGTGTGCAGTTTAAATAGACTCTGTAGACTGTTTGCTGCAGTGGGCTGTTTAAATAGACCCTGTAGACTGCTGTTTAAATAGACTCTGTAGACTGTTTGCTGCAGTGGGCTGTTTAAATAGACCCTGTAGACTGCTGTTTAAATAGACTCTGTAGACTGTTTGCTGCAGTGGGCTGTTTAAATAGACTCTGTAGACTGTTTGCTGCAGTGGGCTGTTTAAATAGACTCTGTAGACTGCTGTTTAAATAGACTCTGTAGACTGTTTGCTGCAGTGGGCTGTTTAAATAGACCCTGTAGACTGCTGTTTAAATAGACTCTGTAGACTGTTTGCTGCAGTGGGCTGTTTAAATAGACCCTGTAGACTGCTGTTTAAATAGACTCTGTAGACTGTTTGCTGCAGTGGGCTGTTTAAATAGACCCTGTAGACTGCTGTTTAAATAGACTCTGTAGACTGTTTTCTGCTGTGTGGAGTTCAAATAGACTCTGAAGACTGTTTTTGTGTGTGCCATTTAAACAGACTCTGGACTGTTAGCTGCAGTGGCCAATTTTAAAAGGCTCTGTAGACTGTCTGGCTCCCTGTTCAAATGGACTTTCTAGCCTGTTTGTGGCTGGGGATACATTTAAGTAGGCTCTGTGAATGTTTGCTGCAGTGTGATGTTGAAATAGACTCTGTGGACTGTTAGCTGCAGCACACTGTCTCGTTAGTTTACCTGGTAAATTATCGTTGCTTGTTGAAAAATGGACTGTCTGCTGTGAGTGCTACCTGAAGCCAGGAGCAAGAACCTTGCTTAATGCTACCCTCTCCCCAATTAGAACATAGAACAGTACAGCACAGAACAGGCCCTTCGGCCCTCGATGTTGTGCCGAGCAATGATCACCCTACTCAAACCCACGTATCCACCCTATACGCGTAACCCAACAACCCCCCCCTTAACCTTACTTTTATTAGGACACTACGGGCAATTTAGCATGGCCAATCCACCTAACCCGCACATCTTTGGACTGTGGGAGGAAACCGGAGCACCCGGAGGAAACCCACGCACACACGGGGAGGAACGTGCAGACTCCGCACAGACAGTGACCCAGCCGGGAATCGAACCTGGGACCCTGGAGCTGTGAAGCATTTATGCTAACCACCATGCTACCGTGCTGCCCCCTACTTAGAAAGTAGGAGGTCAATTGTAGCCCTAATTAATGCCCCATACGAAGATGCGATATGTCATGTGCTGTACACGGAGGGTGACGCTGATGTGGCCTTACCAGCATTTACAGGTACGCTCAGAAATACTCCCAATGACACCAGGGCAGGGAAAGTTACAGCAGCTCCACAGTTAATGAGGACGTTGAACACTGGAGGACAGACAAAAACATCTTGGATCAGTGCCCACACCCATCCATTAAATCAACTGACACTCCAGCCAGCATCACAGGGGCACAGGAACAACACTAAACCCTCTACACTGTCCCCATCAAACACTCCCAGGACAGGTACAGCACGGGGTTAGATACAGAGTAAAGCTCCCTCTGCACAGTCCCCATCAAACACTTCGAGGGCAGGTACAGCACAGGGTTAGATACAGAGTAAAGCTCCCTCTACACTGTCCCCATCAAACACTCCCAGGACAGGTACAGCACGGGGTTAGATACAGAGTAAAGCTCCCTCTACACTGTCCCCATCAAACACTCCCAGGACAGGTACAGCACGGGGTTAGATACAGAGTAAAGCTCCCTGTACACTGTCCCCATCAAACACTCCCAGGACAGGTACAGCACGGGGTTAGATACAGAGTAAAGCTCCCTCTGCACTGTCCCCATCAAACACTCCCAGGGCAGGTACAGCACGGGGTTAGATACAGAGTAAAGCTCCCTCTACACTGTCTCCATCAAACACTCCCAGGACAGGTACAGCACGGGGTTAGATACAGAGTAAAGCTCCCTCTACACTGTCCCCATCAAACACTCCCAGGACAGGTACAGCACGGGGTTAGGTACAGAGTAAAGGTCCCTCTACACTGTCCCCATCAAACACTCCCAGGACAGGTACAGCACAGGGTTAGATACAGAGTAAAGCTCCCTCTACACTGTCCCCATCAAACACTCCCAGGACAGGTACAGCACGGGGTTAGATACAGAGTAAAGCTCCCTCTACACTGTCTCCATCAAACACTCCCAGGACAGGTACAGCACAGGGGTTAGATACAGAGTAAAGCTCCCTCTACACTGTCCCCATCAAACACTCCCAGGACAGGTACAGCACGGGGTTAGATACAGAGTAAAGCTCCCTCTACACTGTCCCCCATCAAACACTTCCAGGACAGGTACAGCACGGGGTTAGATACAGAGTAAAGCTCCCTCTACACTGTCCCCATCAAACACTCCCAGGACAGGTGCAGCACGGGGTTAGATACAGAGTAAAGCTCCCTCTACACTGTCCCCATCAAACACTCCCAGGGCAGGTGGTCTAGCTGTACCCTCCCGTGCCCCTTATGCAGCTCTCTCACAAGCTCTCACGCAGCCTCAGAGCGAGCGGTGCCTGATGTGTCCTGCTCAGCAGACCTAGTATCACGACGAGGCAGTCGTCGGGTTTTAGCTCCCCCCCCCCCCCCCCCCCCCCCCCCCCCCGGTCTCTTTGATCCCAGACGGGAGGAGGCGACGCCGATATACACCTACCCAGGAGGAGAGCTGCCAGCCCGCACAGTTGGTCCCAGGGCACGTCCCTAGCGGAGGGCCAGTGTTCCACCCTGGTGACGTAGAGGACGACGGGGATCCAGCTGAGGAAGAGGAGGTCAAAGGCGCCCAGGGCCGAAAGGTAGAGGGCTACTCCGCCACACCGCACGCGGCCGAGGAGAAGCTTAAACAGGACCTGCGGGGCGGAAACACAGCGGGTTAATCCGGATAAAATTCCCCCTGTGAGATATCCAACCAAGAACCCACTTGCCCTGTCGCCCCCTTGACAGGAGGGACTGGCACTACAGCGGGATTGTCCCATCTCGCCAGTGAGGAGACCAGAAACCGTTCCTCGCTCTCCTTACTTAAGGAAGGATGAAATTGTGCGGGAAGCAGGTGTGGAGAAGGTTGACCTGGCGGATTGGCCGGTATGAAGGGGTCAACTCCCCCCCCCCCCCCCCCGAGGAAATACCCCATTAAATCATCAAAATAATCTTTATCCGTGTCGCAAGTAGGCTTACATTAACACTGCGATGAAGTTACTGTGAAAATCCCCTCGTCGCCACATTCCGGCTCCTGTTCGGGTGCACGGAGGGAGAATTCATAATGTCCAATTCACCCAACAAGCACGTCTTTCGGGACTTGTGGGAGGAAACCGGAGCGCCCGGAGGAAACCCACGCAGACACGGGGGGGGGGGGGGGGAGAACGTGCAGACTCCGCACAGACTGTGAACCAAGGCCAGGGATCGAACCCGGGAGCCTGGCGTTGTGAAGCAACAGTGCAAACCACTGTGCCATCGTGCCGCCCATTAGGAACGCAAGAGTGGGCCATTCAGCCCCTCTAACCTGCTGAGGAATTCCGAAGGCTCCCTGCCCCTCCGACTGGAAAAATTGCTCCTCCTCTCAGTGTTAAACAACCGCTGGCTTATTCTGAGACTGTGCTCCCCGGTTCCAGAATTCCCCCCACTATTACAATCCCAGACCAGACCCCAACAGCGACTTGGTCACAGGATCGAAACCCCAATATTTTAGTTTATTTGTGAGACTGTGCGGAAAAGAATGATTCGCTCCTGGAGTAATTGCATGAAGAAAAATAGGGCTTTAGTTATTCCGAAAACAAAACTTCATTATGGGGCAGAGGTGCACAGTTTACATTGTGCATACGCGCTGAGGAGGGTTCGAATCCGGCCTGGGTTCCTGTCCGTGTGGAGTTTATTCGAACCGTGTCTGGGGTGGGTTTAACCCACAACCCAAAGTTGTGCAGGAATAGGTGGTTGACCATTTCTAAATTGCCCCTGGGATTGGCAAAAATAAAAAAATGGACACTCAAGATTTATAAAAAAAAAAAAAAAACGCATTGACATACGACTTAACTGTTGAGGAATATAGCTCACCCCCCCCCCCCCCGGGTAATACTGCAAAGCCATTACCATACTAATGACCCATCTCCGGGGACTAAAGAGAAACATTTAAGTAAACGATACCAAAGCAGACACCCCGGCGCCAGAGGAGACTAGAACAAAGCCGGCCAACGGCTACCCAGGGCCCGCCCAGCAATCAGGGCAGCCACCCCTTTATTGGAGGAAATGATCAGGATACGGTCCAATTAATTGGGGCCAAGTTCAAGGCCCGCCCAAAAGCGCGCAAAGTTGGATATAAGAAGAAGCCCCCAAGAGAGAATCGCTCTTCTTGGCCTTGGCTCTCAGCGACGAGAGACCTGCCCAGCAGCTGCACCAGAACAAGTAAGTCCAAAGTCAACGCACGCTACGGGACAGACGCTCCTAGCTACTATTCCGTACCAGCTCGACCCCGACAGCCTCAGAACCGGACAACGGCCATTGTCCCTCTGACTGAGTGGGCGCCCGAAGCTAAGTATAGGCTTTAGTAGTAGTGATAGTTTAGTTGGTAGAGTTTTGCGCATGAGTATATTTGACTGTGTGTGTACATAAATGAGCATTGATTTCGAACTTACTAACTGGTATATCGAGTCTTTGATCAGTATTCGGTTTTGAACCTTGTGGCGGTATCAGAAAGATACCTGGCAACTCTTGAGCAAACGTAATTAGAATCAAGGAAGGCGGCCATATTAACCTCCATTAACAGAGCCAATTAGAGAGAGAACATAACGAGCTACACTTCTAAACATTCAATGAAGCAAAGTCCGCACGCACGTAGCCCAAATGCCACTTATTAATACAATTAATATTCAGCGGCTGACAGGTTTATTCAGAAAGTCCCTGCAAGAGAAGCTTCCAAGTAATGTAATTAAAAACCCTGGTGTAGGATGCATACGGGCAGTATGTCTGTTAAAGCTGTGATTAAGGGGCCGTAAAAGTGAGGTAATCATTCGTTTTAACCATTTACCTCTTTACAGCTAGATGGCCAATGGAGCATTGTTTTGATTTTGGAGGATCCCTGGGGATTAGCTAATTTATGAGGGATGATGCGTGGTCCTGGATAACCAGGTCGAGGGGCATCGTAATTGGGAGGAGGGCAAAGAATGCCGTATGTAATTAAGGGGTGGAGGCTGATCTATCTGTAGTTTTGCTGTTTGCCATAAGGGGCGTTATGTGGGCGCGTTGCCCAGCAGGGGTCACTGCGCTCAGCATCAGGAGAGGTAGCCCCGATTCACAGCTGACCTGGGTCAGCTTTAACAAACCTTCCTCCACCCCCCCTCCACCAACTCCCAACCACGTGCATTCCCAGTTCGAAGCCCTGACTCAGAAGCTGGTGACTTCAGGTGGCGCCCCAGCGACTCAAACACGCAACCCAGGCCCACCCTCCCAGCGGCAGCACGGACTGGGTGCTGCACTGTCGGACGAGCCATCTTTGGGAGGCGAGGTTCAACAGAGGCCTCACCACACCCTCACCTCCTCACCCCAGGGCGAGTACAGGGGGCGCGAAGAAGGGGCGAGTATTGGGGCGAGGAAGGGTCGAGTATTGGGGGGCGAGGAAGGGGCGAGTATGGGGGGGCGAGGAAGGGGTGTGTATTGGGGGCGAGTACAGGGGGCGCGAAGAAGGGGCGAGTATTGGGGCGAGGAAGGGGCGAGTATGGGGGGGAGGAAGGGGCGAGTATTGGGGGCGAGGAAGGGTCGAGTATTGGGGGCGAGGAAGGGGGGGCGAGGAAGGGGCGAGTATTGGGGCGAGGAAGGGTCGAGTATTGGGGGCGAGGAAGGGGTGAGTATTGGGGGCGAGGAAGGGGCGAGTATTGGGGGCGAGGAAGGGGCGAGTATTGGGGGGTGAGGAAGGGGCGAGTATTGGGGACGAGGAAGGGGCGAGTATTGGGGGGCGAGGAAGGGGCGAGTATTGGGGGCGAGGAAGGGGCGAGTATTGGGGGGGCGAGGAAGGGGCGAGTATTGGGGGGGTGAGGAAGGGGCGAGTATTGGGGGCGAGGAAGGGGCGAGTATTGGGGAGGCGAGGAAGGGGCGAGTATTGGGGGGGCGAGGAAGGGGCGAGTACGGGGAGGCGAGGAAGGGGCGAGTATTGGGGGGGGTGAGGAAGGGGCGAGTACGGAGGGGCGAGGAAGGGGCGAGTATTGGGGGGGCGAGGATGGGGCGAGTATTGGGGGGGGGCGAGGAAGGGGCGAGTATTTGGGGGGGAGGAAGGGGCGTGTACGGGGGGGGTGAGGAAGGGGCGAGTACGGGGGGGGGCGAGGAAGGGGCGAGTCCGGGGGGGGGCCGAGGAAGGGGCGAGTATGGGGGGGGCAAGGAAGGGGCGAGTATGGGGGGCGAGGAAGGGGCGAGTCCGGGGGGGGGGCCGAGGAAGGGGCGAGTCCGGGGGGGGGGCCGAGGAAGGGGCGAGTACGGGGGGGAGCGAGGAAGGGGCGAGTACGGGGGGCGAGGAAGGGTCGAGTATTGGGGGGGCGAGTCCGGGGGGGGCGACGAAGGGGCGAGTACGGGGGGGTGGTGAGGAAGGGGCAAGTACGGGGGGGGCGAGGAAGAGGCGAGTCCGGGGGGGGGCGAGGAAGGGGCGAGTACGGGGGGGAGCGAGGAAGGGGCGAGTACGGGGGGCGAGGAAGGGTCGAGTATTGGGGGGGCGAGGAAGGGTCGAGTATTGGGGGGGCGAGGAAGGGGCGAGTCCGGGGGGGGGGGGGCGAGGAAGGGGCGAGTACGGAGAGGACGATGAGGAAGGGGCGAGTACGGAGAGGACGATGAGGAAGGGTCGAGTACGGAGAGGACGATGAGGAAGGGTCGAGTATAGGTGATCTCACCTTGTACAGGGCGGAGGTGGATGCCGATCCCACGACGAAGGCCACGCCCACGATGGAATCGCGGTGGAAGCCGTCCGCGTAGGCGATCATCACGATGCCGGTGATGGAAAGGATTGCAGCCACAATCTGTGGGGCAAGCGGAGAGGGGATAAAGCGTTTCCAGCGGCCACGTCCCCCCCCTCCCCCCCCCCACCCCCACCCCCACCCCCACCTTGAATGGTCCAACCCGAACATTCCCTGCGGGAACGAATCCCAACGAGCTTCACCAGCACGGCCCACCGTGTCTGGCACGACCGTCCGAGCACCCATCTACCCACAGAATGGCATCCGTTGAATCCCCGCAGTGCAGAAGGAGGCCATTCGGCCCATCGGGTTCTGCACCCGCCCCCCCCAAATGATCACGTCGATCCAGGCCCACTCCCCTAGGCCCCGTCGCCGTTTGCGGCCAAACCTGTCGCCCGGGGCCTCGGGAGTGGGCCTCGAAACCCGCAACAGCCTCTCCCGACCCGCAGGCGGGGGGGGGTGCCCTGCCCACCCCCATCGTGCCATCAGGCAGCCTTACCCGGACGCCCATGAACCTCTCCTTCAGCGCGATCCAGGAGAGGAGGAAGACGAAGGCGCTGTTGCTGCAGAAGAGGGCGGAGGCGTCGGTGGCGCTGATGGTCCGCAGCGCCATCAGGTACAGGTAGTTGGTGAGCGTCCAGAGGATGGACAAGGGGGCTGCCTGCTTCAGCAGTGCCCTGAGCGAGACAGCACCCTCACTGAGGAACCAACTACATTCGCTGTGGAGGGGGTGGGAAGGAAAGAGAGACTCGGTTAACGGCTGTTGCTGTGACTACACCAGCGGGCTACCAGTTTCTACCGAACTTGATCTCCCTGTAAAAAGAGACGTGTCGCGGAAGTTTTTCACCTTCCACTCAGCAGGACGAAATTTCAGTACCTCGCAACGATTTGGACCGCAGTACAAACCCCAACAATTGGTTGGGAAGTCAGAACGTGGTCAAGCCATTGCGCCTCTTTCTGGGACCGGGGACCCCCTAGTTGGGGCAGCACAAGTGGGTCGCACTGTGGCTTCACAGCTCCAGGGTCCCAGGTTCGTTTCCGCGCTGGGTCACTGTCGGTGCGGAGTCTGCACGTTCTCCCCGTGTGTGCGTGGGTTTCCTCCGGGTGCTCCGGTTTCCTCCCACAGTCCAAAGACGTGCAGGTTGGGTGGATTGGCCGTGATAAATTGCCCCTTAGTGTCCAAAAAAAAGGTTGGGAGGGGTTATTGGGTTACGGGGATAGGGTGGAAGTGAGGGCTTCAGTGGGTCGGTGCAGACTTGATGGGCCGAATGGCCTCCTTCTGCATTGTATGTTCTATGTCCCCTGTCGCTATGTTCTCCGTAGCAACAGCCCTAGCCAATTGGAGTCAGGTCGGTGACCAATTTTCGAATCGCGTTTGAAATTTGCCATTCCTGCCTTTGCCCCGATGTGTTGAGGCCGGATAGGTGCGGCACGCCGCTCTTTTCAGGAACGTTATCGGACTATGAGAGACAGAAGTCTCTCTCCGGGAGGGATTTCTGACGTTCTTTCCCAGCCCGAGCCGAGGTGACTCCCAAACCACTGTGCCAATGTGTTTGAGGTCCTCCTAACTGCCCCGGAATGGATGCAGCAAGTTGCAGCAGACAACCCGGGTTGGCGCTCAATGCCAACTTTACCAGTGGTCCCCACACCTTGTAAAATGTGGTCACGCAACTTTTGGGCTGTGTGAACATGTGTGTGTAAATGGAAGTGTGTGTGTATACGTGTCTGTGGGCGTGTATACGTGTCTGTGGGTGTGTGTATATGTACATGTGCGTATAGGTGTC
>NC_052176.1:3392486-3416039 GCF_902713615.1 Scyliorhinus canicula | reverse complement strand
TTGGGCCGCCCCGAGCTCACACAGGCACCGAGTGTCGGCGGGATATTTGACCACGGGAAGCGTCACAATGCAACCTTTGCCAGCTCGAGCTGAGGCGGGACTTTCCAGTCAATGGCTTATTTGCTTTGGAACATTAGTTAAAAGATGCGAAAACGAGCAGGAACAACACCCCCCCCCCCCCCCCCCCCCATCACCGCCACTGCCCATATCCAGTTCAGTCCCTCAAGCCTGTTCTGTTGATCCTGTATCTTAACTCCACTTGTCCACCATTCCTCCATATATCTCAACGGGAATTGGGTCTCCCTCTGTTTGTCCGATCAGTTCCTTTCAAAGTGGCAAGATCCGACGTTAAACCACCCCTTAACTTTCCGTGGCGCAGTGGGTTAGCACTGCTGCCTCACAGCGCCGAGGTCCCCGGGTTCGATCCCGGCCCTGGGTCACTGTCCGTGTGGAGTTTGCACATTCTCCCCGTGTCTGCGTGGGTTTCGCCCCCACAACCCAAAGAAAAAAAAACGGCCGGAGAATGTCCGGGTCCCGGGCTGCGCATGCGCGGGGCTCTGACGGCCTGCAGTGGTTGCGCCGTGCGTGCGCCGTGCGCCAACCTGACCCCGGCCATCCGTGACCCCGCAGCCCACCCCCCCCCCCCCAGCCTTCGCCGCACCGATCCTCGGCTGAGCATGGCGGCGCAAGACGCGGCCCACGAGCGCAACCAAGCCGGTGGGGGGGGGGGGGGGGGCGGCCGACGACGAGCCAATGCTGTTGCAACGGCTCGCGACGCAATGATGCCATTTTGGAGGGGGCGGAGCGTGGCTGACGGGCGTCAAATTGGCGCCGGCCCCGGTTAGGGCGTCGGACCCCATTCCCCGCCCGATCGCCGATGACGATATCGGTATCCATTGTTCCATTCACCAGTGTGATTATTTCTTCTATCTGACCACGGCATTTTAGCATCTCTCTCTCTATCTGTGGACCCTAAAACACTCTGGACCCTAAAACACTCTGGACCCTAAAACACTCTGGACCCTATAACACTCTGGACCCTATAACACTCTGGACCCTAAAACACTCTGGACCCTAAAACACTCTGGACCTCCCCTGTTCCCAGCGTTGACCCATTCAAAAGAATTGCTTTTAATGATGCATTTGCGTATTACATCCTTTCTACCTGAACGGGCAAGTTAGCAAGAATTTGCTATCATGTGTGTATTATGGAGAACAGCAGCCCCTGCGTATGTTTTCGAGAATAGGGCTGGTTCAGCTCAGTGCGCTAGACAGCCAGCTTGGAATGCAGAACAATTCCAGCAGGGTGGGTCCAACCCGCGCATGCGCGGATGACGTCATCATGCAGACGCGTCAGACATGCGCATGCGCGGGCCGTCATGCCCCTCAGCCGCCCCGCGGACTGATCCTGCGGGGCGGCAGAAGAACAAATAATGCGCGGGTATCGGACCCGCTGCCCGCGATCGGTGCCCACCGATCGCAGGCCCATGCCTCCCTTGGCACGGCCGTGGTGTGGCCGTGCCAATTGGTGCCATGGTTGTCCGGGACGGGCACTTTGCGGCCGTTTTCACGAACGGTGAGATCAGGCGTGATCACGTTCGTGAAAGCGGCCGTAAAGGCCTGGGAACTCGGCCCATCGGCCTGGGGAGAATCGCTGTTCGCCGTAAAAAACGGCGAGCAGCGATTCGTGTCGTGGGGCGGCCGTGGGGGGGGGGGGGGGGGGGGGGGGAGAATAGCGGGAGGGAGTGAAAATTGTCAGGAAGGCCCTCCCGCTATTCTCCGACCTGTCATGGCCAGCGGAGAATCGCGCCCCATATTTGTGACAATAAAAGATTATTATTATTCTCATAGAGAATCGCAGATCCTGTGTATATTACAGAGAATAACACTGTGTATATTATAGGGGCTGGTTTAGCACAGGGCTAAATCGCTGGCTTTGAAAGCAGACCAAGGCAGGCCAGCAGTACGGTTCAATTCCCGTAATAGCCTCCCCGAACAGGCACCGGAATGTGGCGACTAGGGGCTTTTCACAGTAACTTCATTTGAAGACTACTTGTGACAATAAGTGATTTTCATTTCATTTCATTTTCATTATAGAGAATAACAGTCTGTGTGTATAATATACAGACTAACATCCCTGTGTATATTATAGAGAATAACAGCCCCTGTGTATATTATTGAGAATAACAGCCCCTGTGTATATTATAGAGAATAACAGCCCTGTGTATATTATAGAGAATAACAGTCTCTGTGTATATTATAGAGAATAACAGTCTGTGTGTATATTATAGAGAATAACAGCCCCTGTGTATATTATAGAGAATACAGTCCCCTGTGTATATTATAGAGAATACCAGCCCTGTGTATATTATAGAGAATAACAGCCCCTGTGTATTATTAGAATAACAGCCCCTGTGTATATTATAGAGAATAACAGTCCCTGTGATATTATAGAGAATAACACTGTGTATATTATAGAGAATAACAGTCCCTGTGTATATTATAGAGAATAACAGCCCCTGTGTATATTATAGAGAATAACAGCTCCTGTGTATATTATAGAGAATAACAGTCTCTGTGTATATTATAGAGAATAACAGTCCCTGTGTATATTATAGAGAATACCAGCCCCTGTATATATTATTGAGAATAACAGTCTCTGTGTATATTATAGAGAATAACAGTCCCTGTGTATATTATAGAGAATACCAGCCCCTGTGTATATTATAGAGAATAACAGTCCCTGTGTATATTATAGAGAATAACAGCCCCTGTGTATATTATAGAGAATAACAGCCCCCTGTGTATATTATAGAGAATAACAGCCCCTGTGTATATTATAGAGAATAACAGTCCCTGTGTATATTATAGAGAATACCAGCCCCTGTGTATATTATAGAGAATAACAGTATCTGTGTATATTATAGAGAATAACAGTCCCTGTGTATATTATAGACAATAACAGTCCCTGTGTATATTATAGACAATAACAGTCCCTGTGTATATTATAGACAATAACAGTCCCTGTGTATATTATAAAGAATAACAGCCCCTATGTATATTATAGAGAATAACAGCCCCTGTGTATATTATAGAGAATAACAGTCCCTGTGTATATTATAGACAATAACAGTCCCTGTGTATATTATAGAGAATAACAGTCTGTGTATATTATAGAGAATAACAGTCTGTGTATATTATAGAGAATAACAGTCCCTGTGTATATTATAGACAATAACAGCCCCTGTGTATATTATAGAGAATAACAGTCCTGTGTATATTATAGAGAATAACAGTCCTGTGTATATTATAGAGAATAACAGTCCCTGTGTATATTATAGAGAATAACAGCCCCTGTGTATATTATAGAGAATAACAGTCCCTGTGTATATTATAGAGAATAACAGTCCCTGTGTATATTATAGAGAATAACAGTCCCTGTGTATATTATAGAGAATAACAGTCCCTGTGTATATTATAGAGAATAACAGACCCTGTGTATATTATAGAGAATAACAGCCCTGTGTATATTATAGAGAATAACAGTCCTGTGTATATTATAGAGAATAACAGTCCCTGTGTATATTATAGAGAATAACAGTCCCTGTGTATATTATAGAGAATAACAGCCCCTGTGTATATTATAGAGAATAACAGCCTCTGTGTATATTATAGAGAATAACAGTCCCTGTGTATATTATAGAGAATAACAGTCCCTGTGTATATTATAGAGAATAACAGTCCCTGTGTATATTATAGAGAATAACAGCCCTGTGTATATTATAGAGAATAACAGTCCCTGTGTATATTATAGAGAATAACAGCCCCTGTGTATATTATAGAGAATAACAGTCCCTGTGTATATTATAGAGAATAACAGCCCCTGTGTATATTATAGAGAATAACAGTCCCTGTGTATATTATAGAGAATAACAGTCCTGTGTATATTATAGAGAATAACAGTCCCTGTGTATATTATAGAGAATAACAGTCCCTGTGTATATTATAGAGAATAACAGTCCCTGTGTATATTATAGAGAATAACAGTCCCTGTGTATATTATAGAGAATAACAGCCCCTGTGTATATTATAGAGAATAACAGCCCTGTGTATATTATAGAGAATAACAGTCCCTGTGTATATTATAGAGAATAACAGTCCCTGTGTATATTATAGAGAATAACAGTCCCTGTGTATATTATAGAGAATAACAGTCCCTGTGTATATTATAGAGAATAACAGTCCTGTGTATATTATAGAGAATAACAGTCCCTGTGTATATTATAGAGAATAACAGTCCCTGTGTATATTATAGAGAATAACAGCCCCTGTGTATATTATAGAGAATAACAGTCCCTGTGTATATTATAGAGAATAACAGCCCCTGTGTATATTATAGAGAATAACAGCCCTGTGTATATTATAGAGAATAACAGCCCCTGTGTATATTATAGAGAATAACAGTCCCTGTGTATATTATAGAGAATAACAGCCCCTGTGTATATTATAGAGAATAACAGTCCTGTGTATATTATAGAGAATAACAGTCCCTGTGTATTATAGAGAATAACAGTCTGTGTATATTATAGAGAATAACAGCCCCTGTGTATATTATAGAGAATAACAGCCCCTGTGTATATTATAGAGAATAACAGCCTCTGTGTATATTATAGAGAATAACAGTCCTGTGTATATTATAGAGAATAACAGTCTGTGTATATTATAGAGATAACAGTCCTGTGTATATTATAGAGAATAACAGCCCCTGTGTATATTATAGAGAATAACAGCCCCTGTGTATATTATAGAGAATAACAGCCTCTGTGTATATTATAGAGAATAACAGCCCCTGTGTATATTATAGAGAATAACAGTCTGTGTATATTATAGAGAATAACAGCCCCTGTGTATATTATAGAGAATAACAGTCTGTGTATATTATAGAGAATAACAGCCCTGTGTATATTATAGAGAATAACAGCCCCTGTGTATATTATAGAGAATAACAGCCCTGTGTATATTATAGAGAATAACAGTCCCTGTGTATATTATAGAGAATAACAGTCCCTGTGTATATTATAGAGAATAACAGTCCCTGTGTATATTATAGAGAATAACAGCCCCTGTGTATATTATAGAGAATAACAGTCTCTGTGTATATTATAGAGAATAACAGTCTGTGTATATTATAGAGAATAACAGTCCCTGTGTATATTATAGAGAATAACAGCCCCTGTGTATATTATAGACAATAACAGTCCCTGTGTATATTATAGAGAATAACAGCCCCTGTGTATATTATAGAGAATAACAGTCTCTGTGTATATTATAGAGAATAACAGTCCCTGTGTATATTATAGAGAATAACAGTCTCTGTGTATATTATAGAGAATAACAGTCTGTGTATATTATAGAGAATAACAGCCCCTGTGTATATTATAGAGAATAACAGTCTGTGTATATTATAGAGAATAACAGCCCCTGTGTATATTATAGAGAATAACAGTCCCTGTGTATATTATAGACAATAACAGCCCCTGTGTATATTATAGAGAATAACAGTCTCTGTGTATATTATAGAGAATAACAGTCTGTGTATATTATAGAGAATAACAGCCCCTGTGTATATTATAGAGAATAACAGTCCTGTGTATATTATAGAGAATAACAGCCCCTGTGTATATTATAGAGAATAACAGTCCTGTGTATATTATAGAGAATAACAGCCCCTGTGTATATTATAGAGAATAACAGCCTCTGTGTATATTATAGAGAATAACAGTCCCTGTGTATATTATAGAGAATAACAGTCTGTGTATATTATAGAGAATAACAGTCTCTGTGTATATTATAGAGAATAACAGTCCCTGTGTATATTATAGAGAATAACAGTCTCTGTGTATATTATAGAGAATAACAGTCCCTGTGTATATTATAGAGAATAACAGCCCCTGTGTATATTATAGAGAATAACAGCCCCTGTGTATATTATAGAGAATAACAGTCCCTGTGTATATTATAGAGAATAACAGCCCCTGTGTATATTATAGAGAATAACAGTCCCTGTGTATATTATAGAGAATAACAGCCCCTGTGTATATTATAGAGAATAACAGCCCTGTGTATATTATAGAGAATAACAGTCCCTGTGTATATTATAGAGAATAACAGTCCCGTGTATATTATAGAGAATAACAGTCCTCTGTGTATATTATAGAGAATAACAGTCCCTGTGTATATTATAGAGAATAACAGTCCCTGTGTATATTATAGAGAATAACAGTCCCTGTGTATATTATAGAGAATAACAGTCCCTGTGTATATTATAGAGAATAACAGCCCCTGTGTATATTATAGAGAATAACAGTCTCTGTGTATATTATAGAGAATAACAGTCCCTGTGTATATTATAGAGAATAACAGCCCCTGTGTATATTATAGTGAATAACAGTCCCTGTGTATATTATAGAGAATAACAGTCCCCTGTGTATATTATAGAGAATAACAGTCCCTGTGTATATTATAGAGAATAACAGTCTCTGTGTATATTATAGAGAATAACAGCCCCTGTGTATATTATAGAGAATAACAGTCCCTGTGTATATTATAGAGAATAACAGCCCCTGTGTATATTATAGAGAATAACAGCCCCTGTGTATATTATAGAGAATAACAGTCTCTGTGTATATTATAGAGAATAACAGTCTCTGTGTATATTATAGAGAATAACAGTCCCTGTGTATATTATAGACAATAACAGCCCCTGTGTATATTATAGAGAATAACAGTCCCTGTGTATATTATAGAGAATAACAGCCCCTATGTATATTATAGAGAATAACAGTCCCTGTGTATATTATAGAGAATAACAGTCTCTGTGTATATTATAGAGAATAACAGTCTCTGTGTATATTATAGAGAATAACAGTCCCTGTGTATATTATAGAGAATAACAGCCCCTGTATATATCATGGAGAATTACAGTCCGTGTGTATATTATAGAGAATAACAGCTCCTGTGTATATTGTAGAGAAAGCGGCTCCTGTATATACTATAAAAAGTAATTTAATTTCTTATTCCGTCATTAATTAAGCAGGTCAACCTTGCAGGATGGAGAATCACGTTGCTCTGAATCCTAGATGAACTTGGGAATTAATTTTTTTTCCCTGTTTGAGCGACAGGGTCTGGCTGTAGCGTGGAAAGCACAGCGGGACATGTATGTCAGCTCCCAGCGTCTTTTGTTTAATACCTTTTTGACGCTTTGAAGTGTGACGTGCCCTCCAAACTCTCGGGCGGATAAGCGGCTGATCAAAGGTGGTGTTTGCCCGTCGCATTTAGAGGGTAATCTAATCTGAAAAACTTTGACTGGCTGAATTAACGTTTGATGACTGACCATCAATCATGCTCGCACGTTGACGTCACCCAACAAATCGCTTTGTGTCGTGTATATTCATTTATTTGCAATGAATCTTTGTAAAGAAAGGGAAGAGTTTTGTCGCCATGGCGCTCTTCTTCACATGAAGATATCCCACAATGCTTTGCTGCCATGTTTTAATGATGGCAGCCATTTTGTGCACGGCAAGGTGCCACAAACAGGGATTTGGTCATGATCTCGATCGTCTGTTGTTGTTTTCAGAAAATTATGTTTTGAGGGGACAAATAATGACCCCAGGACAGCGGGAGATTTTTCTCTCTCACCTCCCCGGCCGCCCAGATCTTGTACCCTGAAAGGGCAGACGGGGAGGCGGGATTCTCTGATCCAGAGGCCCGCACCACGAGGGGCCGGCCTGCCGATTGGTACACCTGGTCTCCGCTCACCGGGGAAACAGTGGACCGGCGTTGGGGCGGCATCGAGCGATTCACACCCGGCCCCGACGATTCTCCGACCCGGCCAGGGCTGAGGGACTCCCGCCCCAGCTGTCTGTTTTGTAGATTTTCGCGAGGTTTGCGCACGATTGCCGAGCCCAGCACAAGGACCCCAAAACCAGGCCAGTGGTCAGCACTGCTGCCTGACGGCGCCGGGGACCTGGGTTCAATTCCCGGCTTGGGGCGACTGTGCGGAGTCTGCACGTTCTCCCCCCGTGGGTGCGTGGGTTTCCTCCGGGTGCTCCGGTTTCCTCCCACAGTCCAAAGATGTGCAGGTTAGGTGGATTGGCCGTGCTAATATTGCCCCTTAGTGTCCAAAGATGTGCAGGTTATCCGAGGTTATGGGGAAGAGGGCAGTGAAGAGCCATCAATTGCACGAGAGACGAGTTGTTATACAACTTTAATAAGCTAGAACTTAGCCCTGCGGTCGACTACAATAAAATGGACGACCGCCGGGCGTTCCGACTATTTATACCTCAGTATGGAGGCGTGGTGAACTCAGCCTCTCGACCAATCGGAGAGCCGTCACATGACTGGTCTCGACCAATCGGTCGAGAGGCACATGACCGACCAGAGCCAATGGTAAGCCGGCGTTCTGCACCAATGGCAGACAGCTATGCAAATCATACCACCACAGGCGGCTGAGTGGATCTCGGTGGGGTGCTCTTTCAGAGGGTCGGTACAGCCACGATGGGCCGAATGGCCTCCTTCTCCACTTTAGGAATTCTTTTGATTATATGAAACCCCCCCCTCCCCTCTTGCCTTCAATCCTGTTCTCCCTATATCCCCCCCCCCCCCATCATTATCTATATCAATTATGCCTAACGGCTACAGGATTGATCTTTCAATCGCTCTCACGGGAGTTCATCTGTGCAGCGTGACCCCACAACCTGGATATATCTTCACAGTCCCTCTCTCCTTTCTTGGTACCGACAGATGGGCCTACGTGTGATCCCAGACCCATGATGGAGTAACTGACTTTTTTTTTAAATTTAAAGTACCCAATACATTTTTTTCCCAATGAAGGGGCAATTTAGCACGGCCAATCCACCTGCCCTGCATATCTGTTTGGCTTGTGGGGGGGGGGGGGGGGGCGAAACCCACGCAGACACGGGGGAGAAGGTGCAAACTCCACACGGACAGGGACCCGGGGCCGGGATCGAACCTGGGACCCCGGCGCCGTGAGGCAGCAGACGCGGCTGACTCTTAACGACCCTCCCCTGTACCGCCACCTCTTATTAACACAGTTGCCTCCACTTCAACTTTCTTTTGTGTTCTGCAAGCACTTCCCTGTTTCACTGGGGGGAGTACAATTGCCGCACTTCTTAATTTCACGGCCCAGCCAAGCAGGCCAGAAAACAATGCCCCCCCCCCGGTCGTTGGGGATGTGGTGCTGGCAGGAGGAGGGGGGGGGGGGGGAGCTCCCTCAGGCCGGAGGCCTTCTCTGTCCTGAAGAGCCAGCCTGGAGGCCTCGAGGAGCGAGGAACAGGCCTGCCGGCGGTGGGGAGGGGGGAGTCGGGGCGGCCATTTTGAAGCGGGAAATCGGGGGGGGCGAGGCCGGCTCGAGGGATTAAAAGCCGAGGGAAAGCGACTCCAGAACGGCAGGCGCCTCATTTCAGACGGTGTCCCAAGATGTCTTCTTTCGTGTCGCGGTCTGTCGCCCACGGCGTACCCGCTGTTCTGCCGGACGCAGGCATTGTAGTCCTGGAGCTGACTACATGGCCATCCCAGGCGCGGTGGTGTTAAGCTGAGGGGGAGGAGGGGCGGAGGGGGGGGGGGGGGGCTGGTTGGGATTTGGGAGGGGGTAGTAGTTGAAGCGGTGTGGTGCTAACGAGCCGATGAGCTGTGATCTGATTAAATATTGAGGGCCCAGGGAGCTGGGTTTGATGGAAAACACTGCTTGGCGACGATGCTAATGAATGTTCCGAATCACCACCGCCGCTCTCTTCAATTAATTATTTAACTCTTAAAAGTGGGCCCCATCTGGCGCAGACAGTGGAGACGAAGGGATTTCTGCCAGCCGCACAATTTACTGTCCTCTCTTCTCTCCCCTTTCCTGTCGCCGCGCTGTCTCTCACCCCCACCCCACCCCCACCCCCAATCCCGTCTCCTCGATTTTTAACTGCTCCTCTCGTTGACAGCCCTGAGCTCCCTAACGTCTTCCCTCCTCCCCTCAAGACGCTCCTCAAACCCCGCCGCTTTGACCAGCTTTCGGTCACCCGCTCCCCCCCCCCCCCCCCCCCCCCCTGCTTTGTCACCTGTCCATTTTTGTTCGCTTTCCCGCGGCTTTTGCTCTCCCGGCACTGTGCAAAATAAAGTCTTTGCGGTTGAATAGTGGCTTGAGTTTTGGTTTTGGCGCCCAGAGTTCCTCTCGGCCGACCCTTCCGCGGCTTCAAAATGGCCTCCGACTGAGGCCTGTCCTCGCTCCTGAGGCCTACTACGGGGTTGTCAACTCCCCGGGGTCTGCAAGGAAATGAAGATCAATCTCCGGGACGTGTGAAAACGCTGGATAAAAATCATCTGAACCTTGGAATAGATTGGGGGTGTGGGGGAGGAGGGGGGCGATGGAGGGAGGAACAAGTCAACCACTTCACCTTTGGCAGCGGGGAAGCACCGCTCGCTGTGTCTGAGGGCCGCAGCCCGACAGCTTGTCCTGACCCTTGCCCTGTCCGTATGTCGGTGACCCCGGTGAGCATTAAGAGCAGGAGGCGAATGGATCTGATGAGCTTTGCAGTCCCGGAGGCCTCTCAATTATTCAAAAGCCTGCAAAGGGGGGGGTACTTTTGCCTCCATACTCCCTCGCAAAAGAAATCTTCCAGCTCGTGTTGTTTCTTTGAGGCAATCGCTTTACCTCAAAATCCGTTCCCAGAACCGTCGCGATGCACCAGGAGGCCATTCGGCCCATCAAGTCTCCGTTGGGCTTCGATAAAGGGCGTAGAAAATCCTGGTCCAAAGCGTCTCGGTGCGCCCTGACCCACCCGCCGCCCCCTCAGTGATTATTTTGCAAGAATTGGGACGTCAGCATCTCAATTGGTGGACCCCCCCCCAAATCAGGTCCCAACCCCTCTCCCAGGTCTACAAGGCCCCAGACCGCCTCACCCCGACCAGGTGCCACATCGGCTCCCCGAGCTTCCCCACCCAGCAGCCTCTCTGCCAGGCCACAGTTTCCTGCTGGGCCCTGCCAGGTCAGCTGATTCCATCCGTTTAGACGGATTGGCCGATTGGAGGCAGGTTACACAGGGGTCAGCCTGATCGCTGCGAGCCCCCCCAATCTCACTCATTCAGGGCCACCGCGCACTGCAGATGTCGCCTTACTACAGGAAGAGGTGCTGAATCATTGTGGGTTCAATTGTATCTAACCCCGTGCTGTATCTGTCCTGGGAGTGTTTGATGGGGACAGTGTAGAGGGAGCTTTACTCTGTATCTTACCCCGTGCTGTACCTGTCCTGGGAGTGTTTGATGGGGACAGTGTAGAGGGAGCTTTACTCTGTATCTAACCCCGTGCTGTACCTGTCCTGGGAGTGTTTGATGGGGACAGTGTAGAGGGAGCTTTACTCTGTATCTAACCCCGTGCTGTACCTGTCCTGGGAGTGTTTGATGGGGACAGTGTAGAGGGAGCTTACTCTGTATCTAACCCCGTGCTGTACCTGTCCTGGGAGTGTTTGATGGGGACAGTGTAGAGGGAGCTTTACTCTGTATCTAACCCCGTGCTGTACCTGTCCTGGGAGTGTTTGATGGGGACAGTGTAGAGGGAGCTTTACTCTGTATCTAACCCCGTGCTGTACCTGTCCTGGGAGTGTTTGATGGGGACAGTGTAGAGGGAGCTTTACTCTGTATCTAACCCCGTGCTGTACCTGTCCTGGGAGTGTTTGATGGGGACAGTGTAGAGGGAGCTTTACTCTGTATCTAACCCCGTGCTGTACCTGTCCTGGGAGTGTTTGATGGGGACAGTGTAGAGGGAGCTTTACTCTGTATCTAACCCTGTGCTGTACCTGTCCTGGGAGTGTTTGATGGGGGATATTGTCGAGGGAGTTTAATTCTATATCTAAGCCATGTATTTTTCTTGTTTTTCCCAGGTATTCTCTGTGTTGACGTTTGACAATACAAAGATACAAGAGCCGGAGTTGAAGGAAGCCAGCGGGAGATTTGAAACGCCCAAAATGCCTGACTTAAGATTGTAGTCGGAGAACCTCGAGAACTGTGGATTCCCCTCAACCTTCAAGCTGTGCGCTCGCCTCGCTGCTGCCAATGAAGGCCCCAGGCCCCTTGGAGATTCGCCTGGGATGAAGGGGGCGGCCACTCCCCAGGATGCGAGGCCCCTATGTTGAGGCCTCAGACTGAGTGTCGGTGGAGGGGGATGATACCCCCGTTGTCTGTCCCCTCCCAATCAAGGCCTGTGCCTGGCGATCGCTGCCACAGTCAAGCCAGTGACGCCGGCCTCCGGCGCGCGGCTGCCCCCTGAGAGAGAGAGGGGGGCCGCAAGGGTGGGGTGATCCCCCTTCAGAGGGGGGGGGGGTGGCGGCGGGGGGAAGGCCCAGGACATGCAGTCAGACGATTTTTTCTTCAGGAAGTTCAAGAGGAACAACCCCCGGCCTCTGCTCTCCTCGGTGAACTTTGAAGCCAAGGCCGCTAGGCCGACCCCGGAGCCTGCCGGGACGACGGTGAGGGCTCGCATCTCGGAATGGCCACCCCGGCGGGAATTGCTGGACGATGCGACGGGGAGGAGTCAGGGCTGTGAGGAGGAGGAGGAGGAGGCCTCGCAGCCCGGCAACGAGGCCGCTGTCGCCACGGGCGACGTCCAGGAGGAGGAGGAGGAGCAGGAGGCCCCGCCAGTAGAAGCTAAGATGACGGCGCAGGGCCGTAACCCGGTGATACAGCGCAGCAACAGTGAGGTGACCATCACGGACAGCTGTGGCGGCCAGGGGCCGGACCAGCGAGCTGCCCACTCCGCCGCCGGTGTGGCCCTCCACCGGGAATACGGGAGCGCCTCCTCGATCGAGCGGCAGCAGTCCCGGGATGGGACGGGGTTGGGCGAGGCCGGGCGGCCGGGGTCGGAGGTGACGAGCGCCGCCCGCTTCCAGGACCCCTACCTGCTGCTGGGCCTGTCCGAGAGCCCGGTGGCAGAGGAGAAAGCGGCCAAGGCGCGGCCCAAGCCCCTGGCGGACGCCCCGCCCGCCGACGTGTCGGTCTTCCGCAAGTTCAAGACGCAGAGGAGCGACCCGGAGAGCCCGGGCTCGCCGCCCCCTCAGCCGGCGTCCCCCGCCCCCAGCCTGGACGACCCCTGCCCGCCCTGGCCCAGCGCCAAGAACCTCGTCCACTACGACGCCCAGAGCATCCTCTTCGACCCCCGGCGGGCCGTCTCCAACCGCGACAGCGCCGGCCGCCGCAGGAACATCGTCACCGGGGCCTCGGCCGCCTCCCAGCTCCCGGCGCTGGCCACCTCCCCCGGCAACGGCGACGGCAACGAGGAGCCGCAGCACCCGCTGGCGGCCGGGTTGGCGCCGCCGGGGCGGGGCCCCGGCAGTGAGATGGACGAGGGCCGGGACACCCAGCTGGTCCTCAGCTGCCCCCATTTCCGTAACGAGGTGGGCGGCGAGGTGGAGCCGCGGGTAGGCAGCCAGTGCCCCAACGCGGCGGTGTCCGTACTCGAGGAACCCCGGGAGAGCCACCTGGCCCGGCAGGGAACGGCTACTTTCTTCATCGAGCACGCCGACCTGGGCGCAAGCTACTACCGCAAATATTTCACCGGAAAAGGTAAGAGTTCAAACTCCACTCCGCCCCAACCAATCGCTCAGAGTGTTTGATGGGGACAGTGTAGAGGGAGCTTTACTCTGTATCTAACCCCGTGCTGTACCTGTCCTGGGAGTGTTTGATGGGGACAGTGTAGAGGGAGCTTTACTCTGTATCTAACCCCGTGCTGTACCTGTCCTGGGAGTGTTTGATGGGGACAGTGTAGAGGGAGCTTTACTCTGTATCTAACCCCGTGCTGTACCTGTCCTGGGAGTGTTTGATGGGGACAGTGTAGAGGGAACTTTACTCTGTATCTAACCCCGTGCTGTACCTGTCCTGGGAGTGTTTGATGGGGACAGTGTAGAGGGAGCTTTACTCTGTATCTAACCCCGTGCTGTACCTGTCCTGGGAGTGTTTGATGGGGACAGTGTAGAGGGAGCTTTACTCTGTATCTAACCCCGTGCTGTACCTGTCCTGGGAGTGTTTGATGGGGACAGTGTAGAGGGAGCTTTACTCTGTATCTAACCCCGTGCTGTACCTGTCCTGGGAGTGTTTGATGGGGACAGTGTAGAGGGAGCTTTACTCTGTATCTAACCCCGTGCTGTACCTGTCCTGGGAGTGTTTGATGGGGACAGTGTAGAGGGAGGTTTACTCTGTATCTAACCCCGTGCTGTACCTGTCCTGGGAGTGTTTGATGGGGACAGTGTAGAGGGAGCTTTACTCTGTATCTAACCCCGTGCTGTACCTGTCCTGGGAGTGTTTGATGGGGACAGTGTAGAGGGAGCTTTACTCTGTATCTAACCCCGTGCTGTACCTGTCCTGGGAGTGTTTGATGGGGACAGTGTAGAGGGAACTTTACTCTGTATCTAACCCCGTGCTGTACTTGTCCTGGGAGTGTTTGATGGGGACAGTGTAGAGGGAGCTTTACTCTGTATCTAACCCCGTGCTGTACCTGTCCTGGGAGTGTTTGATGGGGACAGTATAGAGGGAGCTTTACTCTGTATCTAACCCCGTGCTGTACCTGTCCTGGGAGTGTTTGATGGGGACAGTGTAGAGGGAGCTTTACTCTGTATCTAACCCCGTGCTGTACCTGTCCTGGGAGTGTTTGATGGGGACAGTGTAGAGGGAACTTTACTCTGTATCTAACCCCGTGCTGTACCTGTCCTGGGAGTGTTTGATGGGGACAGTGTAGAGGGAGCTTTACTCTGTATCTAACCCCGTGCTGTACCTGTCCTGGGAGTGTTTGATGGGGACAGTGTAGAGGGAGCTTTACTCTGTATCTAACCCCGTGCTGTACCTGTCCTGGGAGTGTTTGATGGGGACAGTGTAGAGGGAGCTTTACTCTGTATCTAACCCCGTGCTGTACCTGTCCTGGGAGTGTTTGATGGGGACAGTGTAGAGGGAGCTTTACTCTGTATCTAACCCCGTGCTGTACCTGTCCTGGGAGTGTTTGATGGGGACAGTGTAGAGGGAGCTTTACTCTGTATCTAACCCCGTGCTGTACCTGTCCTGGGAGTGTTTGATGGGGACAGTGTAGAGGGAACTTTACTCTGTATCTAACCCCGTGCTGTACCTGTCCTGGGAGTGTTTGATGGGGACAGTGTAGAGGGAGCTTTACTCTGTATCTAACCCCGTGCTGTACCTGTCCTGGGAGTGTTTGATGGGGACAGTGTAGAGGGAGCTTTACTCTGTATCTAACCCCGTGCTGTACCTGTCCTGGGAGTGTTTGAAGGGGACAGTGTAGAGGGAACTTTACTCTGTATCTAACCCCGTGCTGTACTTGTCCTGGGAGTGTTTGATGGGGACAGTGTAGAGGGAGCTTTACTCTGTATCTAACCCCGTGCTGTACCTGTCCTGGGAGTGTTTGATGGGGACAGTGTAGAGGGAGCTTTACTCTGTATCTAACCCCGTGCTGTACCTGTCCTGGGAGTGTTTGATGGGGACAGTGTAGAGAGAGCTTTACTCTGTATCTAACCCCGTGCTGTACCTGTCCTGGGAGTGTTTGATGGGGACAGTGTAGAGGGAGCTTTACTCTGTATCTAACCCCGTGCTGTACCTGTCCTGGGAGTGTTTGATGGGGACAGTGTAGAGGGAACTTTACTCTGTATCTAACCCCGTGCTGTACCTGTCCTGGGAGTGTTTGATGGGGACAGTGTAGAGGGAGCTTTACTCTGTATCTAACCCCGTGCTGTACCTGTCCTGGGAGTGTTTGATGGGGACAGTGTAGAGGGAGCTTTACTCTGTATCTAACCCCGTGCTGTACCTGTCCTGGGAGTGTTTGATGGGGACAGTGTAGAGGGAGCTTTACTCTGTATCTAACCCCGTGCTGTACCTGTCCTGGGAGTGTTTGATGGGGACAGTGTAGAGGGAACTTTACTCTGTATCTAACCCCGTGCTGTATCTGTCCTGGGAGTGTTTGATGGGGACAGTGTAGAGGGAGCTTTACTCTGTATCTAACCCCGTGCTGTACCTGTCCTGGGAGTGTTTGATGGGGACAGTGTAGAGGGAACTTTACTCTGTATCTAACCCCGTGCTGTACCCGTCCTGGGAGTGTTTGATGGGGACAGTGTAGAGGGAGCTTTACTCTGTATCTAACCCCGTGCTGTACCTGTCCTGGGAGTGTTTGATGGGGACAGTGTAGAGGGAGCTTTACTCTGTATCTAACCCCGTGCTGTACCTGTCCTGGGAGTGTTTGATGGGGACAGTGTAGAGGGAACTTTACTCTGTATCTAACCCCGTGCTGTACTTGTCCTGGGAGTGTTTGATGGGGACAGTGTAGAGGGAACTTTACTCTGTATCTAACCCCGTGCTGTACCTGTCCTGGGAGTGTTTGATGGGGACAGTGTAGAGGGAGCTTTACTCTGTATCTAACCCCGTGCTGTACCTGTCCTGGGAGTGTTTGATGGGGACAGTGTAGAGGGAGCTTTACTCTGTATCTAACCCCGTGCTGTACCTGTCCTGGGAGTGTTTGATGGGGACAGTGTAGAGGGAGCTTTACTCTGTATCTAACCCCGTGCTGTACCTGTCCTGGGAGTGTTTGATGGGGACAGTGTAGAGGGAGCTTTACTCTGTATCTAACCCCGTGCTGTACCTGTCCTGGGAGTGTTTGATGGGGACAGTGTAGAGGGAGCTTTACTCTGTATCTAACCCCGTGCTGTACCTGTCCTGGGAGTGTTTGATGGGGACAGTGTAGAGGGAGCTTTACTCTGTATCTAACCCCGTGCTGTACCTGTCCTGGGAGTGTTTGATGGGGACAGTGTAGAGGGAACTTTACTCTGTATCTAACCCCGTGCTGTACCTGTCCTGGGAGTGTTTGATGGGGACAGTGTAGAGGGAGCTTTACTCTGTATCTAACCCCGTGCTGTACCTGTCCTGGGAGTGTTTGATGGGGACAGTGTAGAGGGAGCTTTACTCTGTATCTAACCCCGTGCTGTACCTGTCCTGGGAGTGTTTGATGGGGACAGTGTAGAGGGAACTTTACTCTGTATCTAACCCCGTGCTGTACTTGTCCTGGGAGTGTTTGATGGGGACAGTGTAGAGGGAGCTTTACTCTGTATCTAACCCCGTGCTGTACCTGTCCTGGGAGTGTTTGATGGGGACAGTGTAGAGGGAGCTTTACTCTGTATCTAACCCCGTGCTGTACCTGTCCTGGGAGTGTTTGATGGGGACAGTGTAGAGAGAGCTTTACTCTGTATCTAACCCCGTGCTGTACCTGTCCTGGGAGTGTTTGATGGGGACAGTGTAGAGGGAGCTTTACTCTGTATCTAACCCCGTGCTGTACCTGTCCTGGGAGTGTTTGATGGGGACAGTGTAGAGGGAACTTTACTCTGTATCTAACCCCGTGCTGTACCTGTCCTGGGAGTGTTTGATGGGGACAGTGTAGAGGGAGCTTTACTCTGTATCTAACCCCGTGCTGTACCTGTCCTGGGAGTGTTTGATGGGGACAGTGTAGAGGGAGCTTTACTCTGTATCTAACCCCGTGCTGTACCTGTCCTGGGAGTGTTTGATGGGGACAGTGTAGAGGGAGCTTTACTCTGTATCTAACCCCGTGCTGTACCTGTCCTGGGAGTGTTTGATGGGGACAGTGTAGAGGGAACTTTACTCTGTATCTAACCCCGTGCTGTACCCGTCCTGGGAGTGTTTGATGGGGACAGTGTAGAGGGAGCTTTACTCTGTATCTAACCCCGTGCTGTACCTGTCCTGGGAGTGTTTGATGGGGACAGTGTAGAGGGAGCTTTACTCTGTATCTAACCCCGTGCTGTACCTGTCCTGGGAGTGTTTGATGGGGACAGTGTAGAGGGAACTTTACTCTGTATCTAACCCCGTGCTGTACTTGTCCTGGGAGTGTTTGATGGGGACAGTGTAGAGGGAGCTTTACTCTGTATCTAACCCCGTGCTGTACCTGTCCTGGGAGTGTTTGATGGGGACAGTGTAGAGGGAGCTTTACTCTGTATCTAACCCCGTGCTGTACCTGTCCTGGGAGTGTTTGATGGGGACAGTGTAGAGGGAGCTTTACTCTGTATCTAACCCCGTGCTGTACCTGTCCTGGGAGTGTTTGATGGGGACAGTGTAGAGGGAGCTTTACTCTGTATCTAACCCCGTGCTGTACCTGTCCTGGGAGTGTTTGATGGGGACAGTGTAGAGGGAGCTTTACTCTGTATCTAACCCCGTGCTGTACCTGTCCTGGGAGTGTTTGATGGGGACAGTGTAGAGGGAGCTTTACTCTGTATCTAACCCCGTGCTGTACCTGTCCTGGGAGTGTTTGATGGGGACAGTGTAGAGGGAGCTTTACTCTGTATCTAACCCCGTGCTGTACCTGTCCTGGGAGTGTTTGATGGGGACAGTGTAGAGGCAGCTTTACTCTGTATCTAACCCCGTGCTGTACCTGTCCTGGGAGTGTTTGATGGGGACAGTGTAGAGGGAGCTTTACTCTGTATCTAACGCCGTGCTGTACCTACTCCTCGAGTACGTCGCTTTTCGGGGGGCGGAGAATCGCCGAACCGGCGCGGTCCTGATTTCAGACGGGAAACTGTGGGTCGGGTTCTCTGATTCTGAGGCTAAGTGTTGACGCCGTCGGAAATGGTGGCCCCCCACGCAACATAGTACAGCACAGAACAGGCCCTTCGGCCCTCAATGTTGTGCCGAGCATTGTCCGAAACCAAGATCAAGCTATCCCACTCCCTGTCATTCTGGTGTGCACCACGTGGCGCAGGGCTAAAGGGGCCGGCGCGGAAGAAAGGAGGCCCCCAGCCCGAGAGGCCGGCCCGCCCATCGGAAGGCCCCGATCGCGGGCTGGGCCATAGCGGAGCCCTCCCCCCCCGGGGTCGGAGTTCCAGTCGGAAGTTTATTTCAACTTGTGTCGACCCGCACACTTCAAAATGCAGAAACAGTTCGAACAACGGGAAGGAGTTATCCTGGACTCATACCAGCTGACTGAACGGTTATCCCTGTTGCCAAGTGTTGGACAAGACGCCAATTTGAAGCCTCTTTGAAAAGGGAAGGTTAGATGCCAATCCCGAACTGGGCGATCGTGAGCAGAAACTTCCATTGCGTAGGTACATCAGATTTTGCTTTACTGATTCCCGGGATGTGAGGGTTGCTGGGAAGGCCCAGAATTTATCGCCCATCCCTAATCGTCCCTCGAGAAGATGGGGGAGCCGCCATCTTGAACCCGCCTCAGACCCCGTGTGGTGTAGGTACACCCACTGTGCTGTTAGGGAGGGAGTTCCCAGGATTTTGACCCCAGGCACAGCGAAGGAACGGCCGATATAGTTCGGAGTCGGGATGGGCGAGCAGCTCGGAGGGGGGGAACTTGCAGGCGGGGGTGTTCCCCGTGCGTCTGCTGCTACCCTCGTCCTTCTAGACGGTGGAGGTGGCGGGTTTGGAAGGTGCTGTCGAAGGAGCGAGTGGCTGCGGGGCGTCTTGTAGACGGTGCACACGGCTGCCGCTGTGCGTCGGGGGGGGGGTGGAGGGAGTGAATGTTTGTGGTTAGCGTGTCGATCGAGCGGGGCTGCTTTGTCCTGGATGGTGTCGAGCTTCTCGAGTGTTGTTGGGAGCCGCGCTCATCCAGGCGAGTGGAGAGTATTCCCTCACACTCCTGACTTGTGCCTTGTAGATGGTGGACAGGCTTTGGGGGGGGGGTCAGGAGGTGAGTTACTCTCCGCAGGATTCCCAGCCTCTGACCTGCTCTTCCATAGAATACATAGAATCCCTGCATTCCAGAAAGCCATTCGGCCCATTGAATCTGCACCAACGCCCTACCTCGGCCTATTCACCTGCCCTATCTCCATAACCTCACCTCACCTACACCTCTCTGAACAATTTCAACATGGACAACTCACCTAACCTGCAAAACTTTGGACTATGGGAGGAATCCAGAGCACAAGAGGGAAACCACGCAGACACGGGGAGCAAACGTGCAAACTCTTGTGGCCACAGTATTAATGTGGCTGGGTCCAGTTCAGTTTTTGGTCAATAGTAACCCCCAGGATGTTGATTGTGGGGGATTCAGCGATGGTGACGCCATTGAATGTCAAGGGGCGATGGTCAGATCCTCTCTTGTTGGAGATGGTCATTGCCTGGGGCTTGTGTGGCGTGAATGTGAGGCCGTTCCATTTGACCCAATGACTGTGAAGGCGGTATGCTTGGCAAAGCATCGCAGTGGTTTACCGTTTGTCTTGGCAGTAATACTGACCAGGAAACTCTCTCACTCTTACCGCCTGCCGTCAGACAGATTGGAAGGATTTCCACCTTGCTCGTCAACATGTTTGGCCACATTCTCAACTCTTCTCTCATGGCCATTAAGTGGGCCCTTGCACCCGGAGCTTCTGGTCCAGAGGCCTGGCTGTTACCCGCAGGCTGACGCGATCAAAGTCTTTCGCATCATGAAGATATTTGATCGGGTGGACTAAAGAGAGGTTTGGACATGTGGGGCAACTAAACTGACCTGGCAGCAAGGAAACGTCTTTACTCCGAGAGTGGGGAGAATGTGGGACTCGCTCCCACGGGGAATGGGGGAGAATGTGGGACTCGCTCTCACGGGGAGTGGGGGAGAATGTGGGACTCACTCCCACAAGGAGTGGGGTGAATGTGGGACTCGCTCCCACAGGGAGTGGGGGAGAATGTAGGACTCGCTCCCACAGGGAGTGGGGGAGAATGTGGGACTCGCTCCCACAGGGAGTGGGGGAGAATGTGGGACTCGCTCCCACGGGGAGTGGGGGAGAATGTGGGACTCGCCTCCCACGGGGAGTGGGGACAATGTGGGACTCGCTCCCACAGGGAGTGGGGGAGAATATGGGACTCGCTCCCACAGGGGAGTGGGGGAGAATGTGGAACCCGCTCCCACATGGAGTGGGGGAGAATGTGGGACTCGCTCCCACAGGGAGTGGGGGAGAATGTGGGACTCGCCTCCCACGGGGAGTGGGGAGAATGTGGGACTCGCTCCCGCGGGGAGTGGGGAGAATGTGGGACTCGCTCCCACGGGGAGTGGGGGAGAATGTGGGACTCGCTCCCACGGGGAGTGGGGAGAATGTGGGACTCTCTTTCACAGGGAGTGGGGGAGAATGTGGGACTCGCTCCCACGGGGAGTGGGGAGAATGTGGGACTCGCTCCCACAGGGAGTGGGGGGGGAATGTGGGACTCGCTCCCACAGGGAGTGGGGGAGAATGTGGCACTCGCTCCTTCAGGGAATGGGGGGGGGAATGTGGGACTCGCTCCCACAGGGAGTGGGGGAGAATGTGGGACTCGCTCCCACAGGGAGTGGGGGAGAATGTGGGACTCGCTCCCACAGGGAGTGGGGGAGAATGTGGGACTCGCTCCCACAGGGAGTGGGGGGGGAATGTGGAACTCGCTCCCACAGGGAGTGGGGAGAATGTGGGACTGGCTCCCACAGGGAGTGGGGAGAATGTGGCACTCGCTCCTTCATGGAATGGGGGAGAATGTGGAACTCGCTCCCACAGGGAGTGGGGAGAATGTGGGACTGGCTCCCACAGGGAGTGGGGAGAATGTGGCACTCGCTCCTTCAGGGAATGGGGGGGGAATGTGGGACTCGCTCACAGGGGGTGTGGGGGAGAATGTGGAACCCGCTCCTTCAGGGATTGGGGGAGAATGTGGAACCCGCTCCTTCAGGGAGTGGGGGGAAATGTGGAACGCGCTCCCACAGGGAGAGCGCGAGGTGAATAGTGTTGAAACATTTAAGCGGGGGAGAAGCTGGATAAACACATGAAGGCAGGCGGCATAAAGGAAAACGGAGATAGGGGGAGATTGAGTGGGACCTGGAGGAGGCTCGTGTGGAGCTTAGAACAACAGCAGCCAGCAGATGGGCCGAATGGCCTACTTCTCACGGAGGGGAGGCCCACAAGCGTTCAAGGGGACGTCAGGCCTTGGAGGAGCACCTCGACAACACACTTTGGCGATCCCCGGCGATCTGGGATAGGAGGGGTGCTATTGTTCAGCTTCTCTCTCCGATTGCAAAATCTGCACTGTTCTCTTTGCCGACAGTCGCCTCGGAAGCCTGCGGTGCCCCTTCCTCCGTGTGGTTGCACATGTGTCCCTGAATATTTCCAGTCAGTGTCGCAAAACAGTTCTCCCCCCCCCGCCGCCGTCAATCAGTGGCCCCCAAATCACGGAAGCCAGCAGGAGGATGCTGTGGTCAGGCTGAGGCAAGAGCCTTAGCAACCAAAGGCCCGTGTTGCTAGGCGCTTGCCTCAGTCAGACCCTGGTCCCGAGTTGGCCATTTCGGTTTGAATTTGGCAGGGGGGGGGGGGGCACGAATGGTTGCCAGTGGAAGAGATATTGGGTGATTTGCCCCCCCCCCCCCCCCCCACCCACCTCAGTCCTCCCTCTCTGACATTCGGTTGCCGCTGTGCAGTTGCTGGCTCGTTTCCGGGCGGCCATTTTGCGACGCGGCCAACAAGGTCGGGAAGGGAGGACCGAGTGCAGGTGGGAAATTGGGCAGGGTCCCTCCTCCTTCGTGAGGCCTCATTTGGAATATTGTGCGCAATTCTGGTCGCCAGAAGGATGTTGGAGAGGGGTGCAGGAGCGGTTTACGAGGATGTTGCCTGGCATGGAGGGCATTGGCTGTGAGGAGAGGTCGGGTAAACACGGCCTGTTCTCACTGGAACGACGGAGGTTGAGGGGCGACCTGATAGAGGTCTACGAGACTGTGAGTGGTATGGACAGACCGGATAGTCAGATGCTTTTTCCTAGTGTAGGAAAGTCCAGCACTGGGGGACACAGGTTTAAAGTGCGCGGGGAAAAGTTTAGAACAAATGTGCGAGGCAAGTTTTTTTACAAGAGGGCGGTAAATATATGGAACGCGCTGCCTGGGGAGGGGGTGGGAGCAGGTACGATAGCGGCATTTAAGGGGAATCTAGACAAATATATGAATAGGGTGGGAATAGAAGGGTACGGAAGTGCACACGGTTTTAGTTTAGACGTGTACCATGGTTGGCGCAGGCTTGGAGGGCCGAAGGGCCTTGATGTGACCATCAATTCACTCGAGACACGATAGGAAGTAGACTGTGGCTTTAATAGACTTACAACTGAGCCTGCCTGCGACCAGAAGCACTGAGGGCAGACTCACAAGGCTGCAGCACTTTATACTTCCGGTAGTGGGAGGAGCCATGGGCGGAGCCGAGGGTGGAGCCCTGTACAAGCTCCTCATCTCCCCCTGTGGGCAGAGCCGTGCAACGGCTCACGGACGGAGCCCACAGAGACACAATGCTATACAGTGTGAACGCAATACTATACGGTGTGAATTACATGAAGTACATTCACCACAGACCTGTTCTGTGCTGTATTTTTCTTTGTTCTTTGTTAGTCCTGTGCAAGATTGAGCCTGATACAGTTCAAGGCGGTGCACAGGGTGCATACGACTCGGGCGAGAATGAGTGGGTTCTTTCAGGGGGTGGCGGATGAGTGTGAGAGGTGTGGGCGGGGCGGGGGGGGGGGCAGCGA
>NC_052176.1:3382486-3387486 GCF_902713615.1 Scyliorhinus canicula | reverse complement strand
CTCAACCCCCTGCGATCCCGCGACCCTTTGACCCCTCGACCCCTCAACCCCCCTGCGACCCTTCAACTCCTCAATCCCCCCGACCCTGCGACCCTTCGACCCCTCAACCCCCCAGACCCCGCGACCCTTCAACCCCTCAACCCCCGCGACCCTTCGACCCCTCAACCCCCCCAACCCTTCGACCCCTCAACCCCCCCGACCCCTCGGCCCTTCGACCCCCCCTCGACCCCTCGACCCCGGAAAGGTGAGGCAAATCCTTCGCCCACCCCTGACAGTTCCGGCGACGCACACAAAGCGGGGTGAAGGAATCGCTCGCGCTGGCGTCATGTGCCCGCTACGTAGGGGAGAGTTGGGGCGGTCGGAGGTAATTATCCAACCGTCGCAGCTCACGTTGGCGCCCCTCAGCCCAGCGCGGAGATAATAATAATAATAATAATAATCGCTTATTGTCACGAGTAGGCTTCAATGAAGTTCTGTGAGAAACCCCTAGTCGCCACATTCCGGCGCCTGTCCGGGGAGGCCGGTACGGGAATTGAACCCGCGCTGCCGGCCTAGTTCTGCACTACAAGCCAGCTGTTTAGCCCGCTGTCCTAAACCGGCCCCGACCTGTCTGCCCCGCTCACTGAGCGACTCAGCCCGTTGCCCTGTCCGCCAGCCGGCCGCCTGGCAGCCCGGGGCGCAAAACTGGCAAAGCGTCTCCCCGGTCCGACACATCCCCACCCCCACCGATAGCCCGCGTGTCGCCGGGTTCAAGGGTCGCGAGGTGACAGATGGAGAAAACATCGTCAATAATTGATCGCGCGCGGCTGGAAAGATAAATGTGATTCATTATTCATGTCATAATTAAAGGGCTCCGTGGGCGAATGTGGCCCAGGGCAGCCTTGCTCAGCCACGTGGGGGGGGGGGGGGGGGGGGGGGGGCTCTGGCTTGCTGTCCAGCCTGTGGAATATCTCCGAGAGGGCAGAGAGTGGGGATAATGGACCGTGGTTCAGTGACTGTGTGTGACCGGGACTGTGCGAAAACATTCGCTCCTGTCCATTCCCCTCAACGCATGCCGCAATTTCTGTTACTACTGGCTTCCCAATGTCTGTCTCCCCTTTCTTCCTAGTCTCCGCTCGCTCTCTCTATCTCTCTTTTTTTGTTTCTCTCTCTGTCTTTCTCTCTCTATCTCTCTCCTATTCTCTCTGTCCATCCATTTTGCTGCCTCTCTCTCTTTTAGGTTTCTCTCTCTCTGTCTTTCTCTCTCTATCTCTCTCCTGCTCTCCCCGCATTCTCTCTCACTTTCTCTCTCTCTTTCTCTCTCCTCTCTCTCTCTCCCGCACTCTCTCTCCTGCACTCTGCCTCTCTCTCTCGCCTTCTCTTTCTGTCTCTCTCTCCCTCCCTCGCTCCCTTCTTCCCATCTCCCTCCCTCCCCCCCACTTTCTCTCTCCCTCCCTCCCTCTCTCCCCTCTTCCCATCTCCCTCACTTTCTCTCTCCCTCGCTCTCTCTCTCTCCTCTTCCTCTCTCCCCCCCTCACTTTCTCTCTCCCTCTCTCCCCCCTGACCGTCTCCCCCTTCCCCTCCCCCGCCCCCGCCACCTCTCTCTCTCCATACGTCTCCCCTCCCCCTCCCTCTCTCGCGTCCCTTCACCCAGTCTATTCAGTATTAAGAGGAGGTGGGGGGAGGGGGGGGGGGGGGGGGGAGAGAGAGAGAGAGAGAGAGAGAGAGAGAGAGAGAGAGAGAGAGAGATCACGAGGGACCTAACCTCTTAAACAACTGGGTCGGAAAGCAAATGGTGAAGACGTTTAAAAAGCCTCCGATTCAAACCACTGCCCTGACTTTGAAAAATGTCAGATTAATTATTCCGAGCGAGGAGAACGGCCCGAATCGGGTTTTAGAGACCAGGAAAATCTGGGATTGCAAATTGTGTTCAGAAAGGAGGCGTTCTTCCCGAAAGAAAATACATTCTGCCTCTCCCTGGGGAGAGTCTACGGAAGGATATGGCCAGGTCAAGTCAGTGGGCAAAGGCTACGCAATATAATGCGGGAAAATGTGAAGGTGTGCACTATGGTAGTAAGAATAAAGAAGCTGAGTGTTATTTAAATAGAGAGAGAGTGTAGAAAGCCACAGCACAGAGGGTATTTGGGAGTCCTCGTGCGTAAAGTCCTCGCGGGGGGGGGGGGGGGCACGGTAGCACAGTGGTTAGCACTGTTGCTTCACAACGCCAAGGTCCCAGGTTCGATTCCCGGCTCGGGTCACAGTCTGTGCGGAGTCTGCACGTTCTCCCCCCCCCACCCCCGTGTCTGCCTGGGTTTCCTCCGGGTGCTCCGGTTTCCTCCCACAGTCCAAAGACGGGCAGCTTAGGTGGATTGGCCGTGCTAAATTGTCCCTTAGTGTCCAAAAAAGGTTGGGTTGGGTGGGGTTACTGGGATAGGGTGGGGGGGGGGGGGGGAGCCTAGGAAGGGAGCTCTTTCCAAGAGCCGGTGCAGACTCGATGGGCCGAATGGCCTCCTTCTGCACTGTAAATTCTATGATTCCATGGTTTTATTTTAATAAATTTAGAGTACCCAATTCATTTTTTTTTTCCAATTGAGGGGCAATTTAGCATTGGCCAATCCACCTAACCTGCACATCTTTGGGTTGTGGGGGTGAGACCCACGCAGACACGGGGAGAATGTGCAAACTCCGCACGGACAGTGACCCAGGGCCGGGATCGAACCTGGGACCTCGGCGCCGTGAGGCAGCAGTGCTAACCCACTGCGCCCACCGCGCTGCCCCACTGATTGTGCTTAAATCACAAAAGGTTAGTATTTAAGTCCAGTGCAAATTGGAGAGTTGAATTTCGGCCTTTATTTCAAAGGGAATGGAGTGTAAAAATAGGGAGGTATTGGGAAAATTATACATGGCAATGGTTCGAAACGCGCCCGGAATACTGAATCTCGGTTGATCCTCGTTACGACGGGATTTTCTGAGGAGGAGAAGTTGAGTAGGTTGGGTCTGTACGCATCGGAGTTTAGAAAAATGGGAGGTGACTTTATCGAGAAATACGGGGGAGCGATTCTCCAAAATGGAGACAAAGTGTTCGCGCGTCGCGTTTCACGATGACTCTCACTGGAGTACGGGTCCCACACACACTGACTCTCACTGGGGTATGGGTCCCACACACACTGACTCTCACTGGGGTATGGGTCCCACACACACTGACTCTCACTGGGGTCCCACACACACTGACTCTCACTGGGGTCCCACACACACTGACTCTCACTGGGGTCCCACACACACTGACTCTCACTGGGGTACGGGTCCCACACACACTGACTCTCACTGGGGTCCCACACACACTGACTCTCACTGGGGTACGGGTCCCACACACACTGACTCTCACTGGGGTACGGGTCCCACACACACTGACTCTCACTGGGGTACGGGTCCCACACACACTGACTCTCACTGGGGTACGGGTCCCACACACACTGACTCTCACTGGGGTACGGGTCCCACACACACTGACTCTCACTGGGGTACGGGTCCCACACACACTGACTCTCACTGGGGTACGGGTCCCACACACACTGACTCTCACTGGGGTACGGGTCCCAGACACACTGACTCTCACTGGGGTACGGGTCCCACACACACTGACTCTCACTGGGGTCCCACACACACTGACTCTCACTGGGGTACGGGTCCCACACATACTGACTCTCACTGGGGTACGGGTCACACACACACTGACTCTCACTGGGGTCCCACACACACTGACTCTCACTGGGGTACAGGTCCCACACACACTGACTCTCACTGGGGTCCCACACACACTGACTCTCACTGGGGTCCCACACACACTGACTCTCACTGGGGTACGGGTCCCACACACACTGACTCTCACTGGGGTCCCACACACACTGACTCTCACTGGGGTACGGGTCCCACACACACTGACTCTCACTGGGGTACGGGTCCCACACACACTGACTCTCACTGGGGTACGGGTCCCACACACACTGACTCTCACTGGGGTACGGTTCCCACACACACTGACTCTCACTGGGGTCCCACACACACTGACTCTCACTGGGGTACGGGTCCCACACACACTGACTCTCACTGGGGTACGGGTCCCACACACACTGACTCTCACTGGGGTACGGGTCCCACACACACTGACTCTCACTGGGGTACGGGTCCCACACACACTGACTCTCACTGGGGTTCCACACGCACTGACTCTCACTGGGGTACGGGTCCCACACACACTGACTCTCACTGGGGTACGGGTCCCACACACACTGACTCTCACTGGGGTCCCACACACACTGACTCTCACTGGGGTCCCACACACACTGACTCTCACTGGGGTACGGGTCCCACACACACTGACTCTCACTGGGGTCCCACACACACTGACTCTCACTGGGGTACGGGTCCCACACACACTGACTCTCACTGGGGTACGGGTCCCACACACACTGACTCTCACTGGGGTACGGGTCCCACACACACTGACTCTCACTGGGGTACGGGTCCCACACACACTGACTCTCACTGGGGTACGGGTCCCACACACACTGACTCTCACTGGGGTACGGGTCCCACACACACTGACTCTCACTGGGGTACGGGTCCCACACACACTGACTCTCACTGGGGTACGGGTCCCACACACACTGACTCTCACTGGGGTACGATTCCCACACACACTGACTCTCACTGGGGTACGGGTCCCACACACACTGACTCTCACTGGGGTACGGGTCCCACACACACTGACTCTCACTGGGGTACGGGTCCCACACACACTGACTCTCACTGGGGTAGGGGTTCCACACGCACTGACTCTCACTGGGGTACGGGTCCCACACACACTGACTCTCACTGGGGTCCCACACACACTGACTCTCTCTGGGGTACGGGTCCCACACACACTGACTCTCACTGGGGTCCCACACACACTGACTCTCACTGGGGTACGGGGTCACACACACACACTGACTCTCACTGGGGTCCCACACACACTGCTC
>NC_052176.1:3368320-3381986 GCF_902713615.1 Scyliorhinus canicula | reverse complement strand
CCATTCCCACAGAATCTCCTATCTGTCCCCTAACTATGGAGTCCCCAATGACTAATGTTCTACTCCTCTCCCCTCTTCCCTTCTGAGCAACAGGGACAGACTCTGTGCCAGAGACCTGTACCCCATGGCTGACCCCTGGTAAATCATCCCCCCCACCGGTATCCAAAGCGGTATACTTGTTACCACTTGTTACAAAGGGGAACGGAAATAGATAAGTCCCCTGGGCCAGATGGGATTTATCCTAGGATTCTCTGGGAAGCTATGGAGGAGATTGCAGAGCCTTTGGCTTTGATCTTAATGTCGTCATTGTCTATAGGAATAGTGCCAGAAGACTGGAGGATAGCAAATGTTGTTCTCTTGTTCAAGAAGGGGAGTAGAGACAACCCTGGTAACTATAGACCCGTGAGCCTTACTTCTGTTGTGGGCAATGTCTTGGAAAGGATTATAAGAGATAGGATTTATAATCATCTAGAAAGGAATAATTTGATTGGGGATAGTCAACACGGTTTTGTGAAGGGTAGGTCGTACCTCACAAACATTATTGAGTTCATTGAGAAGGTGACAAAACAGGTGGATCAGGGTAAAGCAGTTGACGTGGTGTATATGGATTTCAGTAAAGCGTTTGATAAGGTTCCCCACGGTAGGCTACTTGCAGAAAATACGGAGGCATGGGATTGAGGGTGATTTAGCAGGTTGGATCAGAAATTGGCTAGCTGTAAGAAGACAGAGGGTGGTGGTTGATGGGAAATGTTCAGCCTGGAGTTCAGTTACTAGTGGTGTACCACAAGGATCTGTTTTGGGGCATTTTTATAAATGACCTGGAGGAGGGCGTAGAAGGATGGGTGAGTAAATTTGCGGATGACACTAAAGCCGGTGGAGTTGTGGACAGTGCGGAAGGATGTTGCAGGTTACAGAGGGACAGAGATAAGCTGCAGAGCTGGGCTGAGAAGTGGCAAATGGAGTTTAATGCAGAAACGTGTGAGGTGATTCATTTTGGAAGGAGTAACAGGAATACAGAGTACTGGGCTAATGGTTTCAGAGCAGCTTGGATCAAACAAGCGGTCCTAGATCTGGTCCTGTGTAATGAGACAGGATTGATTAATGATCTCATAGTTGGGGATCCTCTCAGAAGGAGCGATCACAATATGGTGAAATTTAAAATACAGAGGGCGAGAAGGTAAAATCAAACACTAGTGCTTTGTGCTTAAACAAAGGAGATTACAATGAGATGAGAGAATAGCTAGCTAAGGTAGACTGGGAACAAAGACTTTATGGTTAAACAGTTGAGGAACAGTGGAGAACCTTCCAAGTGATTTTTCACAGTACTCAACAAAGGTTTATACCAACAAAAAGGAAGGACAGTAGAAAGAGGGAAAATCGACTGTGGATATCTAAGGAAATAAGGGAGAGTATCAAATTGAAGGAAAAAGCATACAAAGTGGCAAAGATTAGTGGGAGACTAGAGGACTGGGAAATATTTATGGGGCAACAGAAAGCTACTAAAAAAGCTATAAAGGGTAAGATAGATTATGAGAGTAAACTTGCTCAGAATATAAAAAAGATAGTAAAAGTTTCTACAAATATATAAAACAAAAAAGAGTGACTAAGGTAAATATTGGTCCTTTAGAGGATGAGAAGGGAGTTTTAATAATGGGAGATGAGGAAATGGCTGAGGAACTGAACAGGTTTTTTGGGTTGGTCTTCACAGTGGAAGACACAAATAACATGCCAGTGACTGATAGAAATGAGGCTATGACAGGTGAGGACCTTGAGAGGATTGTTATCACTAAGGAAGTAGTGATGGGCAAGCTAATGGGGCTAAAGGTAGACAAGTCTCCTGGCCCTGATGGAATGCATCCCAGAGTGCTAAAAGAGATGGCTAGGGAAATTGCAAATGCACTCGTGATAATTTACCGAAATTCACTAGACTCTGGGATGGTCCCGGCAGATTGGAAATTAGCAAACGTGACACCACTGTTTAAAAAAGGAGATAGGCAGAAAGCGGGTAATTATAGGCCAGTTAGCTTAACTTCGGTAGTAGGGAAGATGCTGGAATCTATCATCAAGGAAGAAATAGCGAGGCATCTGGATAGAAATTGTCCCATTGGGCAGACGCAGCATGGGTTCATAAAGGGCAGGTCGTGCCTAACTAATTTAGTGGAATTTTTTGAGGACATTACCAGTGCAGTAGATAACGGGGAGCCAATGGATGTGGTATATCTGGATTTCCAGAAAGCTTTTAACAAGGTGCCACACAAAAGGTTGCTGCATAAGATAAAGATGCATGGCATTAAGGGTGAAGTAGTAGCATGGATAGAGGATTGGTTAATTAATAGAAAGCAAAGAGTGGGGATTAATGGGTGTTTCTCTGGTTGGCAATCAGTAGCTAGTGGTGTCCCTCAGGGATCCGTGTTGGGCCCACAATTGTTCACAATTTACATAGATGATTTGGAGTTGGGGACCAAGGGCAAAGTGTCCAAGTTTGCAGACGACACTAAGATGAGTGGTAAAGCGAAAAGTGCAGAGGATACTGGAAGTCTGCAGAGGGATTTGGACAGGTTAAGTAAATGGGCTAGGGTCTGGCAGATGGAATACAATGTTGACAAATGTGAGGTTATCCATTTTGGTAGGAATAACAGCAAAAGGGATTATTTAAATGATAAAATATTAAAGCATGCTGCTGTGCAGAGAGACCTGGGTGTGCTAGTGCATGAGTTGCAAAAAGTTGGTTTACAGGTGCAACAGGTGATTAAGAAGACAAATGGAGTTTTGTCCTTCATTGCTAGAGGGATGGACAATTTCCCTAAGACTAGGGAGGTTATGCTGCAATTGTATCAGGTGTTAGTGAGGCCACACCTGGAGTATTGTGTTCAGTTTTGGTCTCCTTACCTGAGAAAGGACATACTGGCGCTGGAGGGTGTGCAGAGGAGATTCACTAGGTTAATCCCAGAGCTGAAGGGGTTGGATTACGAGGAGAAATTGAGTCGACTGGGACTGTACTCGTTGGAATTTAGAAGGATGAGGGGGGATCTTATAGAAACATATAAAATTATGAAGGGAATAGATAGGATAGATGTGGGGCAGGTTGTTTCCACTGGCAGGTGAAAGCAGAACTAGGGGGCATAGCCTCAAAATAAGGGGAAGTAGATTTAGGACTGAGTTTAGGAGGAACTTCTTCACCCAAAGGGTTGTGAATCTATGGAATTCCTTGCCCAGTGAAGCAGTTGAGGCTCCTTCATTAAATGTTTTTAAGATAAAGATAGATAGTTTTTTGAAGAATAAAGGGATTAAGGGTTATGGTGTTCGGGCCGGAAAGTGGAGCTGAGTCCACAAAAGATCAGCCATGATCTCATTGAATGGCGGAGCAGGCTCGAGGGGCCAGATGGCCGACTCCTGCTCCTAGTTCTTATGTTTCCTCCGGGGGCTCCAATTTCCTCCCACAAGTCCCGAAAGACGTGCTTGTTGGGTGAATTGGACATTCTGAATTCTCCCTCCGTGTACCCGAACAGGCGCCGGAATGTGGCGACGAGGGGATTTTCACAGTAACTTCACTGCAGCGTTAATGTGAGCCCACTTGTGACAATAAAGATTATTATTAAATCGCACAGTTTAATCGCGTAGCGTGCAGGGATATACGGAACCACCTGTGACTGCTTATTTTTGAGGCAACGCTGGATAAAGTCAAAAGAACAAATCAGCACAGGAACAGGCCCTTCGGCCCTCCAAGCCCGTGCCGACCATGCTGCCCGTCTGAACTAAAATCTTCAACACTTCCTGGGTCCGTATCCCTCTATTCCCATCCTATTCATCTATTTGTCAGGACGCCCCTTAAACGTTGCCAACGTACCTGCTTCCACCTCCTCCTCCGGCAGCGAGTTCCAGGCATTTGAGGCCCTCTGTGTATTAAAAAAAAACCTCCTTCGCACGTCTCCTCGAAACTTCCCCCCCCCCCCACTTCGAGGAATCCGAAATTAATGATCGATGAGCAAGGTCATCGGGGGTGGGGCGGTGAATGTGGGACCGCGGACACGTTTCGGTCAGCCACGATCTGACTGCAGGGCGGAACAGGCTCGAGGGGCTGAATGGCCTGGCCCCGATTTCAGGCCTTCGAACGCGATCGCTACCCGCTTAAAAGGGACATTATTTCCTTGGTGTGGGCCGAGATTAACTGTTTCCCTGTGCTGGGGAAGGCTGCGATAAAGGAGAGGGAGGGGGGGTAGGTGACCCCCATCTTTCAGACCCCCCCCCTCCCCCGGTTTCCTATGCCATCAGAAGAGGGAGCGGTAAGAATCTGCAACGGTCAAAGAGCGCTGAGGATCCTCGGCACGATGCGGGAAAGTCTCACGTCTCACGTCAGGATTGACCCCCCCCCCCCCCCGCCCCCGTCCACAAACATTCGCTCCCCCCCCCCCCCCGACGCACAGCGGCAGCCGTGCGCACCGTCTACAAGGCGCCCCGCGGCCACTCGCTCCTTCGACAGCACCTTCCAAACCCGCCACCTCTACCGTCTAGAAGGACGAGGGCAGCAGCAGACGCACGGGGAACACCCCCGCCTGCAAATTCCCCCCCTCCCCCCTCCGAGCCGCTCGCCATCCCGACTGGGAAATATATCGGCCATTCCTTCACTGTGACTGGGGTCAAAGTCCCTCCCTAACAGCACGGTGGGTGTACCTCCACCCCACGGGGACTGCGGCGGGTTCAAGATGGCGGCTGGTTCAAGATGGCGGCTGGTTCAAGATGGCGGCGGGTTCAAGATGGCGGCTGGTTCAAGATGGCGGCTGGTTCAAGATGGCGGCTCAACCACCATCTTCTCGAGGGGCAATTAGGGATGGACAATAAATGTTTGGGCCCGGCCAGCGAGGCCAAGCTTTTATGAATTATTCTTTTTTAAATTTCCAACTCTACTCCAGTGTTATCTAGATAGTAAGCAGGAGAAAATGAGAGTTTAAGATGGAGGCAATCTTGTCCCAGAATACACGGCTGCACTACGCATGTTTTAATTACGATTTATAAGCTCAATTGACAGGACTGCTCTCTGCCAGTATTTCTGCTCCACAAGAGGTTCCTTCCACTCACCCCTCTTTATATCCTTCTGTTCTTCAATCCCTCGTGTGTTTATCCAGCTTCCTCCTTAAATGTATCAACACTGTTCACCTCGAGCGCTTCCTGTGGGAGGGAGTCCCACATTCTCCCCCACTCCCTGTGGGAGCGAGTCCCACATTCTCCCCCACTCCCTGTGGGAGCGAGTCCAAATTCTCCCCCACTCCCTGTGGGAGCGAGTCCCACATTCTCCCCCACTCCCTGTGGGAGCGAGTCCCACGTTCCCCCCCACTCCCCGTGGGAGCGAGTCCCACATTCTCCCCCACTCCCTGTGGGAGCGAGTCCCACGTTCCCCCCCCACTCCCTGTGGGAGCGAGTCCCACGTTCCCCCCCACTCCCTGTGGGAGGTGAGTCCCACGTTCTCCCCCACTCCCCGTGGGAGCGGGTCCCACATTCTCCCCCACTCCCCGTGGGAGCGAGTCCCACATTCTCCCCCACTCCCTGTGTGAGTGAGTCCCACATTCCCCGCACTCCCTGTGTGAGCGAGTCCCACATTCTCCCCCACTCCCTGTGGTAGTGAGTCCCACATTCTCCCCCACTCCCCGTGGGAGCGAGTCCCACATTCTCCCCCACTCCCTGTGTGAGTGAGTCCCACATTCCCCGCACTCCCTGTGTGAGCGAGTCCCACATTCTCCCCCACTCCCTGTGGTAGTGAGTCCCACATTCTCCCCCACTCCCCGTGGGAGCGAGTCCCACACTCCCCCCACTCCCCGTGGGAGCGAGTCCCACATTCTCCCCCCCCACTCCCTGTGGGAGCAAGTCCCACATTCCCCCCACTCCCCTGTGGGAGCGAGTCCCACATTCTCCCCACTCCCCGTGGGAGCGAGTCCCACATTCTCCCCCACTCCCCGTGGGAGCGAGTCCCACATTCTCCCCACTCCCCGTGGGAGCGAGTCCCACATTCTCCCCACTCCCCGTGGGAGCGAGTCCCACATTCTCCCTACTCCCTGTGGGAGCGAGTCCCACATTCTCCCCCACTCCCTGTGGGAGCGAGTCCCACATTCTCCCCCACTCCCCGTGGGAGCGGGTTCCACAATCTCCGCACTCTCTGGGCAAGGGAAGTTTCTCCTGAATTCCCCGTTGGATTTATTAGCCATCACCCTACACTTATGGGCCCTGGTTCTGGATTCCATCACCTCCCCCTCCCCAACAAAGGGAACATCTCTATCGAGCCCTCGGATGATTTGAAAGGCATTTCTCAAGTGTTAATTCTCAGAAGGCTTCACCGGATATGGGAGGCTGGGGAATGTTCCTTGACTGGGTTGGCTAAAACCCAGAGCGTCACAGTCTCAGCGGCGGCCATTTTGGACTCGGGTGAGGGGGAGGAATCTCTCCACTCGCAGGGTGGGTGCATCTTTGGGTGCCCACAAGAGGTTGACTAGATTCACGAGTAAGAGGGCTCGATTCGTGGATACTCAGGGAAGTCGAGAGATAGAGAGAGAGGGAGAATTAGCTGTAATCTTATCGAATGATGGGGCAGAGGCTCGAGGGCGGGCCTGAGGCCTATTCCCGGCCCTGTTAGCTAACGAAGGTCACACCTCGGCCTCGCCGCCTCTGGAGCCTCGGGTGGGCCCCGCCCCCTCTGGAGCCTCGGGTGGGCCCCGCCCCCCGCCCTTGTGTGGCAATCGCCTGACCCGTTATCCCCCGTTGTGTTTTCCAACAGATCGTGACCACGGGCTGCGAGACCGATGACCTTGTCCTTCTGCGGAACAGCGTCCAGCATCTGGGCTTCCAGGCCAACGGGGAGGGGATCGTCACTCAGGTGGAGAAGAATGGCTACGCGGACCAGAAGGGGCTGAAGCTCTGTAGCCGGCTGATCCGGATCTGCGGGAGTCCGATGGTGTCGCTGTCGCTCAGGGAGAGGACCGAGCACCTGAGGCGGGCCAATCAAGTGAAGATAACCGTCATCCCGCCCGACGGCAAGGGCAAACCCAGAATGTAGGCACCAGTCACCGGAGAGGGAGAGGGAGGGGGAGGGGGAGGAGAGGGAGAGGGGGGGGGGGGGGCCGTGGAGGAATAAATTCCACTCTAGCTTTTAATGGCCTCGTCTGCGGACTACTGGGAGATGCTTAGGTGCTTAGGAGGGTGGATGGGTTGATGTCAGGCCCCGGGGGGGGGGGGGGGGGGGGGGGGGGGGGAAATGTTCCGGGGGGGGGGGGGGGGTTGTGAATGTGGTAGTATGACTAGGGGTATCACGGTACCTGGGAGTGCGAGCTGCCATTGATGCAGAGGGCTCGCTGCCCGTTGGCCCAGGTACCGCGTTCTCCGTATTCCCGTTGGCTAAGAGGGAGGTAGCTCCGCCTACGAGGCGGGGTGCAAGAACCCGTGTGCCCCCGGCAGCCAGGCCATTTCCTGTACGTCTGCTGCCGGGCTCACTTCTTGCTGGTTAAAGCCTTTCGTTTAGGACTTCACCTCCGTTTCGCGTCCATTGATTGTGGATCAGTGGACAGCGGAGTTTCAGAGTGAGAGGGGAAGGAGTGGGGGGGGGGGGGGGTAGATGTCGTGAAAGGAGAGTGTCCTCATGAGGAACTGGGGAGTCAATGTAGACCCGGCAGGCGGGCGGGGGCGGCTTTAACGAGGGACTTGGGATTGATTCAGACGAGCAAGAAGTGTCGCGGGACCTTCGCCGCCATAATTAAGCACCTTCGGGCAGCCCGGTGGCGCAGTGGGTTAGCACTGCTGCTTCACGGTGCCGAGGTCCCAGGTTCGATCCCGGCTCTGGGTCACCGTCCGTGTGGAGTTTGCACATTCTCCCCGTGTCTGCGTGGGTTTCGCCCCCACAACCCAAAGATGTGCCGGGTAGGTGGATTGGCCGTACTAAATTGCCCCCTTAATTGGGGAAAAATTAATCGGGTACTCTAAATTCACTCTAGGGCAGCAGGGTAGCATGGTGGTTAGCATAAATGCTTCACAGCTCCAGGGTCCCAGGTTCGGTTCCCGGCTGGGTCACTGTCTGTGCGGAGTCTGCACGTCCTCCCCCTGTGTGCGTGGGTTTCCTCCGGGTGCTCCGGTTTCCTCCCACAGTCCAAAGATGTGCGGGTTAGATGGATTGGCCGTGCTAAATTGCCCGTAGTGTCCTAAAAAGTAAGGTTAAGGGGGGGGGGGTTGTTGGGTTACGGGTATAGGGTGGATACGTGGGTTTGGAGTAGGGTGATCATGGCTCGGCACAACATCGAGGGCCGAAGGGCCTGTTCTGTGCTGTACTGTTCTATTTCTTTTTAAATTAAGCTCCCTCCATTTACGACCGTGTCCGTGGCGAATGCAATATCCTCGTTCGCTTGACTGAATCTTTCGGAAGGAGTGTTGTCATAATGATTTATCCGTCCCTCTCTCACAAGGCCACTGTCTCGCGTTGCTTCTCGGAAGGCCCGGTTTGGGGGGGGGGGGGGGGGGGGGGGGGCGCGGTTGTACCCCTGCCCAGTGCCGTATTAGTTGCATCCTGCCCATTGAGCTAAACCCGTGTACCTGTATGAAATGAAAATGAACTGAAAATGGCTTATTGTCACGAGTCGGCTTCGAATGAAGCTGCTGTGAAAAGCCCCCTAGTCGCCACATTCCGGCGCCTGTTCGGGGGGGGGAGGCTGGGACGGGAATTGAACCCCCGCGTGCTGCTGGCCTGCCTGGGTCTGCTTTCGCAGCCAGCGATTTAGCCCAGTGTGCTAAACCAGCCCCTGCTAGGGGGTGTGTCGGACCTTCGAACCCCAATACGTTAGGTTTGAGCCCCCGCTCCCCGGATAATTGATCCCCTAATCCCGTCGGGTGCTCCCAGCACTCCCAGGTTACCCTGCTCTGCCGGAATGCCACGTTAAACCCAGGCCCGACAGCCTTCCCGGGGCGGGTGTAAAATACCCCACGGGCTATCTGAAGAGAAGGGGGGTGGGGGGGATGTGGAGATCTCCCCAGCGGCCTGGGGCCCGATATTTAGCCCTCGACATTTGAACGTCGTGGTACTGTTTGTGGGGTCCTGCTTTGCGCAAGTGGGCCGCCACGAAATATGCGAGGCCTTTTTGGGCCCCTTATTTGAGGAGGGATGTAGTGGCACAGGAGGCAGTTCCGAGGAGGTTCGCTAGGCCGATTCCAGAGACCGGGGGGTTTGTCGTCCGAGGAGAGACTGAGCAGTTTAGGCCGACACTCTCCAGAGGTGAGAAGAATGAGGGGGGAGATCAAATCGAGGTGCACAGGATGATGAAAAGTAGGCGGGGAGCGGATGCTTCCGCCAGTGGGGCACTCGAGGTCCGGGGGCGGCCCCTCTGATCCTGAAGCTGAGTGTTGACGGCGTCGTGAACACTCGCGTTTCCCGACGGCGTCAGCACGGCCTCAGGATCGGCGATCCTGACCCCTACAGGGGGCCAGCCCGGCACCGGGGTGACCCACGCCGCTCCAGCTGCCGGTGCTGGGGTCGGATGGGCGCCTTCTCCGTGCCGGCCCAGACGCAAGGGGCGATTCGCGCCGGTCCCGGCGATTCTCCGGCTCGGCCTGGGCGTAGAGAACCCCGCCCAAGGAGTCGTGGTCTCAGGAAAAGAGGCGGCCAATTTAAGACGGGGGATGAGGGAGAACTACTCCTCCCAAAGAGTTGTGGATCTGTGGAGTTCGCTACCCCAGAGTGCAGGGGACGCTGGGACAGTGAGGAAATTTAAGGAGGAGTTATTAGTGATGGGGTTGAAGGGTTAGGGAGAACGGGCAGGACGGCGGAGTTAAGGCCAGGACGCGATCAGGCACGAGCGAATGGCGGAGCGGACCCCGATGGGCCGAATGGCCGTGTTCTGCTCCTCCGAAACTGTGAACTGACCAACGCGGGTCCCTTTTCTGTCTCCGTAGGAGCTTCTCCGAGTTGTACCAGAAGGCGATCGAGGAGACCGAGCGCAAGGGCGACCGGCTGACCGACGGGAGCCCGGGGTCTCCCAGCCTGCCCCTGCTGAGGATGTCCTCGCTCCAGGAAACTCGGAGCGCTGCTCCGCACGGGGACCAGTGCCTGACTGCGCGGAGCAGCTCCCTGGAGAAGGCAGCTGCCCGGAGCCAGAGGTACGAGCGAACGAGGTGAACAAATGAAAATGGGGCAAGGTGCATTCAAAGAAATTCATCAGGACATTGACGGCGGAGGGGTCGATGAGGAGGAAAAGTTTCCCATATTGAGCGGTCAACAACCGGGGTGGGGGGGGGGGGGGGGGAGCACACGGCCCACTCTACAGGTACAGCAGAAACGGAAAAGTATTTTTTTAAAGCAAAACAATGTTTATTCCACGAACTCAAGTTAACCTTTTTAAAACATACAGTGAACATCTTAGCAACCATCAACGCAAATACAGCCCACCGCAAAATACAACTCTAAGTAATCCTTACTTTCCTTTTAACATCCAGAAGACTTTAAAAAAAAATGTTTTAACAGAAGCACATCAGGTTTAAATTCACTACTGAGAACAGTTATCACTCTAGATTCGCCAGATGATCAAGAGATCATGGCAGAGAGAACAGCAGTACACCTGCTCTGTCTGGCTTCAGCTCCAACACTGAAACATAGAACATAGAACAGTACAGCACAGAACAGGCCCTTCGGCCCTCAATGTTGTGCCGAGCCATGATCACCCTACTCAAACCCACGTATCCACCCTATACCCGTAACCCAACAACCCCCCCCTTAACCTTACTTTTTTATTAGGACACTACAGGCAATTTAGCATGGCCAATCCACCTAACCCGCACATCTTTGGACTGTGGGAGGAAACCGGAGCACCCGGAGGAAACCCACGCACACAGGGGGAGGACGTGCAGACTCCACACAGACAGTGACCCAGCCGGGAATCGAACCTGGGACCCTGGAGCTGTGAAGCATTTATGCTAACCACCATGCTACCCTGCTACCCTCAAACAAAACCAAAAAAACAGAGACCCGCCCAAGCTTTTCTCAAAGTGAGACTAAAAGCTGACAGACAGCCCAGCTCCACCCACTCTCTGACATCACTGCAGCAATAAGCAGCCGTTTCTTAAAGGTACACCGGCTATAGGTATTTATATACACACACCCATTTATAAACACCCATTTCTTAAAGGTACTCTCACGTGACAATGGGCCGAAGGGCCATGCTGTAAAAAAACAACCTTTGCAACACCGCGGCCGAGGGAGTCGGCCGTATCCACCGTTTACTGTCGGCCTGAATTCTGCGTTGGGGTTTGACCACCGCGTTTTTTTTTTCCTGTGCGTTTCAGGATTCAGGAGGACTCTGGCTTGGATCCGAGGCCCACTCCCCCCGACGTCGTCTTGGCCGCCAACCCTCAGCACCTGCCGCCCTGTGGGAGAGCGGAGGCAGGCGACGCCCAGGTCAGTGACAGCGCCGCCAAGATGGCGGCAATCTTCTTGCCCTGCGACCTAGGCGGCGATTTCCCGCCTCTGCTTACCGATGCGAGTTAGGGTTAAGTTGGAAGTTTGTCTTGACACCGCCCACGCACCCCCCCCCACACAACCACCGCATCCTCCCCCCTCCCCTCCCGAGTGTTAACCTGTGCCGCCTTGGAAATAGCCGAATCCAATATCTCCCTGATTGCTGAACTGCCAACGGGGAAGCGTGGACGAAGACCAGACGTGAATGCCAAGCCTCCGCCGACGCAGTACTCCTTTTGGGCGCGTTCGAGGAGAGGGACATCCGATGGTACGGATCTCACTGTGGGATTGCTCACGTTTTGCGGTACTGACTTGGGGCACTTGACTCAACTGGGGCGTGTGCAGCCCTTCCCGAATCGTCGGCAGCCGACTGGGAACTCTTCCATCCAACGCCCAACCCATCCCCCCCCCCCCCCCACCCCCCCCCCATCGTTTACCGAGCTGTTTTCAAGAACGCCTTCACACCAAGGTACCCTTCGTGGATTGAGTCACGTTTTTATTTTTAAGTCTTGTACTCGGTATCTTGCTGTGTTCCGCCACTTCTGTATAATCCTCACCCTGTAAATAAATCTGAATAATAGTTTTAGCCTGTGCCCATCGCTTTGACAGTGTGGTTTTTCTTTGACCTCTTAAAGTCGACAGGAAGGGCAAGTGGGTGCCCCATATTAGTTAGCTAATCCTGCCCGCCACGTTTTTAACACGACAGATTTTAGATTGGGGAGGGCCCCACCCCAATACACTCCTGTTGTTCGGACTCCTGGTTTTCCTCCCACTCAATCCCAGTGCCCCAGCTGTCCCCTATTTTCCCGTGCTCGATGAATACCCACCACCCCGTATTCGCAACAGTAATAACGTCCTAGAATCCCGGCAGTGCAGGAGGCCATTCGGCCCATCGAGTCTGCGCTGACCCTCTGAAAGAGCTCCCTACCTAGGCCCACTTCCCCTGCCGTATTCCCCTAGCCGAGCCGTCTTTGGACACGAAGGGGCAATCTTAGCACGGTCAATCCACCTAACCTGCACAGCGTTGGGCTGCGGGAGGTAAAACCGGAGCGCCCGCCTCTCCCCCCCGATTCCGGCCTCCTGCACGCTCTCCCTCTCCCCGTGCCCCCCAACCCCATTGGCAGCCGTGCCCAAGGTTGCCATCGGCTCACGCGGCTCTGGAGCTCTCCCTGGCTCACCTCACTCAGCGTGGCTGCTCGAAACCTTCCTCCTGGTCCCGACCCCATCCTCGCGTCGCCCTCGCGTGTCTCCGCGACACCCTGGGCGTGATCTCTGTGCCGTGCGCGTGGGGTGCCTCACCCTGTATGAGAAAGGAGACCGTGGCTGGTACCGCCGAGCGACACGCTGGATTGTATCCCACCTTTCCCCGAGATGCCGCCTATTTCCCTTGATCTGACTCGGAAACCGGAGAAACGGATGGGAGCCTCCTGATCGGATCGCCCTTCGCTGGGAGCGAGGGCACGTCCGGAATACGCGCCCTTCCAAACCCCTTTACTCAGGCCTCCCGGCTTCGCTTTCAAGGGGCCAATTATCGGACGTTACTGAGGGCGGGCGGTTAAAGTTTGAAGCACGTCCCCTTTAAGCTCCGCGTCCCATCCGAGGGAGGGGGAAGAGTCGGCCTATCGAGAATTGGTAGGGCAAAATCACGCAGCAGGGTAGCATGATGGTTAGCATAAATGCTTCACAGCTCCAGGGTCCCAGGTTCGATTCCCGGCTGGGTCACTGTCTGTGCGGAGTCTGCACGTTCTCCCCGTGTGTGCGTGGGTTTCCTCCGGGTGCTCCGGTTTCCTCCCACAGTCCAAAGATGTGCGGGTTAGGTGGACTGGCCATGCTAAATTGCCCGTAGTGTCCTACAAAAAGTAAGGTTAAGGGGGGGGTTGTTGGGTTACGGGTATAGGGTGGATACGTGGGTTTGAGTAGGGTGATCATGGCTCGGCACAACATTGAGGGCCGAAGGGCCTGTTCTGTGCTGTACTGTTCTAAAAAAATAACTGGCAAGAAGAGTAAAGTTGATGTGAGGACAACGTCCATTTTATTTCTCCCAGAGGGCCGGTTGGGTGGGGAGGTGGTCTGGGACGAACGTGCTGGGTAGAGGGTGGGTGGAGGCGGGTACGACAGAGTTTGGGCGTAAGGAGACGGGGGATTAGGCAGAGGAGCGGGAGATGGGGAGATTTCCCTTACTCAGATGCA
>NC_052176.1:3335820-3363320 GCF_902713615.1 Scyliorhinus canicula | reverse complement strand
GGGGGCAGGGGGGTGGGAAGTGGGGTGGGAGTGGGTGGGGGGCGGGGGGGAGTGGGGAGTGGGGTGGGCAGGTGGGGGGCAGGGGGCAGGGGGGGTGGGTGGGGTGAGTGGGAGTAGGTGGGGGGCAGGGGGGTGTGTGGGAGTGGGTGGGTGGGGGGCAGGGGGGTGGGGGGTGTGTGGGAGTGGGTAGGTGGGGGGCAGGGGGGTGGGAGGTGGGTGGAGTGGGTGGGGGGCAGGGGGCAGGGGGGTGGGTGGGAGGTGGGTGGGGGGCAGGGGGGTGGGAGGTGGGTGGGAGGTGGGTGGGGGCAGGGGGCAGGGGGGTGGGTGGGGGTGAGTGGGAGTGGGTGGGTGGGGGGCAGGGGGGTGGGTGGGGGTGAGTGGGAGTGGGTGGGGGCTGCAGGGTAAATGTTCACCGCTCCCCCTCTGCAGAGATTTCCACGATTCTGTTTGCACATTTCAGATCTGATCGTCCCGGTTGACTCTCCCACTGAGTGGCAGACCCTGGCGGATATATCTTCATACTGCGATAGCCTCGCTCAGTCCCTCACTATGGAAGGTCAGTGAGAGTCTCAATCTAGCATTGACGTACACACAAACATACACACACATGTACACATGTACATATGAATTGAGAGGAAATCTAGAACCCAGGGTCCGAACCACTCCCCTGATCCACGGCTGCTGACCCCCACAACACAAGGCCTTTCACCTCTCCCCTGTGCCTCAGGAACATGTTTGACCCCTCCCCTATGACCTTGGGTTGTTGACCCTTTCCCTGTCACTTTGGGTTGTTGACCCCTCCCCGTGACCTTGGGTTGTTGACCCCTCCCCTGTGACCTTGGGTTGTTGACCCCTCCCCTGTGACCTTGGGTTGTTGACCCTTTCCCTGTCACTTTGGGTTGTTGACCCCTCCCCGTGACCTTGGGTTGTTGACCCTTCCCCTGTGACCTTGGGTTGTTGACCCCTCCCCTGTGACCTTGGGTTGTTGACCCCTCCCCTGTGACCTTGGGTTGTCGACCCCTCCCCTGTGACCTCAGGCCATTGACCCCCTTCCCTGTGACCTTGGATTGTTGACCCCCATCCCTATGACCTGGGGCCATGACCCCTACCCTGTGACCTCAGGCCATTGACCTCTCCCCTCTAACCCTGCGTCAGCACAATGACAATGACACCAAGGGGCAGGTTGAATAATCGCAGCATTTGCCCTTTGCCCAGCCAGTGGAGAGGGACAATACTGACCGAGCGACCACTCCCTGCACCTTACCCTGTGCCTCCTGAAGAGGGACCTCGCTCCTTCACTCCCCCCCCCCCATCACTGATTTATGTATCTGCTGTAATGACCTCTTCCTCTGTATCTGACCAGATGAGGACACGGTGGAGGACGCCTGGGTTGAAGAGAATGTCGGTTTGACTGGAGTGAACAGTCAGAGGTAGGTGGGTTCGCACTGGGACGTTCTACTGGGTAACACAGAGATTCTGATGGTTAGAGGCAGATTGCAAACAATTACAGAAAAGCCACCACTTTGGACACAGATTGATTGAAAGTTGCTATATAGCTGTGTGTCTGTGTGGGTGTCTGAGTGAGCTTGTGTGCGTCTGTCTGTCTGTGTGGGTGTCTGTCTGTGTGTGTGTGTGACTGTGTGCTTGTCCCTGTGTGTGTGTCTACGTGTGTCTGTGTTTGTGTGTCTTTGAGTGTCTGTGTGTGTGTGTGTGTGAATCAGTGTTTCTCTGTGACCTCGTGTGTCTATGTGTATCTGTGTAGGTATACTTCTGTGTGTGTGCAGGCCCATGTCTGTGTGTGTGCGTGTGGAAACGTGGGTGTATCTGTGTGTCCGTGTGTGTGAGAGAGAGTGCGTGTGGCTGTGTGAGTTTGTGTGTTGATGTGTGTGTGTGTGTGTCTAAGTGTGTCTTTGAGTATATGTGTCTGGGTGTGTGTCTGTGTATGTGTGTCTGTGAGTGTCTGGGTGTGTGTGTCAGGGTGTGTGTGTCTGTATCTGACTGTATATGTCTGTGTGTGTGTCTGTGTCTGGTTGTGTTTGTGTGTGTGTGTCTGGGTGTGTGTCCCCGTGTCTGTGAGTATATATGTCTGTATCTGCGTGGCTGTGTGTGTGCATTTTGATGTGTGTCTGGATGTGTGTCTGGATGTGTGTCAGTGTGTGTGTGTCTGTGTGTGTGTCTGTGTGTGTGTGTGTGTGTGTGTCAGTGTGTGTGTGTCAGTGTGTCTGGGTGTGTGTCTGGGTGTGTGTCTGGGTGTGTGTCTGGGTGTGTGTGTGAGTTTGTGTGTGTCAGTGTGTGTGTGTGTAAGTGTGTGTGTCTGTGTGTGTCAGTGTGTGTGTGTCTGTGTGTGTGTCTGTGTGTGTGTGTGTGTGTGTCAGTGTGTGTGTGTCAGTGTGTCTGGGTGTGTGTCTGGGTGTGTGTCTGGGTGTGTGTCTGGGTGTGTGTGTGAGTTTGTGTGTGTCAGTGTGTGTGTGTGTAAGTGTGTGTGTCTGTGTGTGTCTGTGTGTGTGTGTCAGTGTGTCTGGGTGTGTGTCTGTGTGTGTGTGTCTGGGTGTGTGTCTGGGTGTGTGTCTGGGTGTGTGTGTGAGTTTGTGTGTGTGTGTGTAAGTGTGTGTGTGTCTGGGTGTGTGTCTGGGTGTGTGTCTGGGTGTGTGTGAGTTTGTGAGTGTAAGTGTGTGTGTGTCAGTGTGTGTGTCTGGGTGTGTGTCAGTGTGTGTGTAGGTGTGTGTGTCAGTGTGTGTCTGGGTGTGTGTCTGGGTGTGTGTCTGGGTGTGTGTGTCAGTGTGTGTCTGGGTGTGTGTCTGGGTGTGTGTCTGGGTGTGTGTCAGTGTGTGTCTGGGTGTGTGTCTGGGTGTGTGTCTGGGTGTGTGTCCCAGGTGGGGTAGCTGGTGTTGGGGGTTTGTGGTACTGGTACTGAGGGGAGTGCTACACTGTCTGAAACTCTCTGTGGTGAGATTTGAATCCCTTGGCGGTGACCAGGATTTCTCTCGGCCTCTGTTTTGACCCCAGGACACAATCGCCCCAGGATAACGTTTACCCCGCGTCCACCATTACTGAGATGGCGATCTGGGGCCATCACCGCAGTGTGTGGCATCTTCCCTGCGCATCTTATAGAACATAGAACTGTCCAGGCCCTTCGGCCCACAATGTTGTGCAGAACTCGTCAGAAACTAAGATCAAATCAACCTGCTCCCAATCCTGGCTGGCAATACATTCCCCTCCGGAAAGCCCTTGACCGGCGTTTAGGGGGGCTCTGTGGTTGCGAACAGGGCCCACGAGCTTTGCAGGATTCCATTATTGCCCTCTGTGATCAAAGTGACAGGGTGAGGGAGAGAAATAGAGGTGGGGGTCACAGAGTGTGGGACAGACAGAGAGAGATGGTGGGAGGGGGGCCGCAGTGTCCCCTGGCTGCCTGCTGGTGGCGGTGCTGAGAGCATTGCCCAGGAGCAGCGCGATGCCGCCACCTGGAGGCCTCTCTCAGTTACTGCCGGGGAGGGAGGGAATATTTAACTCACAGTCTCTCCCCCATCCACCTCTAATCTGACCCCCTCCCCACCCCACCCCAGCCCCCAACAATCGGGGAGGTGTGGGACGAGATCAGAAAGCCTCTTTGTCGGGCCAGGTGCCGACTTCATAGACCCCGGACATAGAACAGAGAACAGACAGTGCGGAAGGAGGCCATTCGGCCCATCGAGTCTGCACCGAAGCCCTCACTTCCACCCTATCCCCTGTAACCCAATAACCTAACCTTTTTTTTTTTGGTCACAAAGGGCAATTTATCACGCCCAATCCACCCAACCTGCCCGTCTTTGGACTGTGGGAGGAAACCGGAGCACCCGGAGGAAACCCACGCAGACACGGGGGAGAGAACGTGCAGACTCCGCACAGACAGTGACCCAGCGGGGAAGCGAACCTGGGACCCTGGCGCTGTGAAGCCACAGTGCTATCCACTTGTGCTACCATGCTGCCCTTGTCTCAGGCTATGATAAGCTCCACATCCACAACACCTGATTCAAGGGGGCGGGGGGGGGGGGGGGGGAGCGGGGGTGGAATTGAGCAGTCAGGCCCCCTGCCCCCTGCCCCCTTCTCCGCCGATCGAACCATTCCCACCTCCCCGACCTCTTGGAATATCTGTGTGTCGGGAAGGCGGGGAAAGTGGAATTGAGTCACGACGCCCGCCGTAGTCGAATAGCCTGCTATCTCCGCCCCACCCGCCTTTCTGGGGTTAGGCGATGAGATGGAGGGGGAGGAAAGGGAGGGGACGGGGAAGTCGGCGGATGCCCAAAAGCGAGATTCGCGGCCGAATCAGGAGGGTGAATGAGGCTCCAGGGGAGTGTTTTAATTTCTGTGCCGTGAGGTGACCTGGGGTTAAACCGGCTGTTTCGTTTTTTTCAATGCTCATCTTCTTTCCCTTCCCCCCCCACCCCCCCCCCCCCCCCCCCCCCCCCCCCCCCCCCCCCCCCCCCAGCAAATCGCCAGCGCGCCTGACAGAGAAGGTGGACCAGTTGGAACGATTGTCAAACAGCTAAATGAGAAGTTGATGAAGGTGAGGTGACAAATCACAGAGGGACAGAGGGAGCTTTACTCTGTATCTAACCCCGTGCTGTACCTGTCCTGGGAGTGTTTGATGTGGACAGTGTAGAGGGAGCTTTACTCTGTATCTAACCCCGTGCTGTACCTGTCCTGGGAGTGTTTGATGGGGGACAGTGTAGAGGGAGCTTTACTCTGTATCTAACCCCGTGCTGTACCTGTCCTGGGAGTGTTTGTTGGGGACGGTGTAGAGGGAGCTTTACTCTGTATCTAACCCCGTGCTGTACCTGTCCTGGGAGTGTTTGATGGGGACAGTGTAGAGGGAGCTTTACTCTGTATCTAACCCCGTGCTGTACCTGTCCTGGGAGTGTTTGATGGGGACAGTGTAGAGGGAGCTTTACTCTGTATCTAACCCCGTGCTGTACCTGTCCTGGGAGTGTTTGATGGAGACAGTGTAGAGGGAGCTTTACTCTGTATCTAACCCCGTGCTGTACCTGTCCTGGGAGTGTTTGATGGGGACAGTGTAGAGGGAGCTTTACTCTGTATCTAACCCCTTGCTGTACCTGTCCTGGGAGTGTTTGATGGGGACAGTGTAGAGGGAGCTTTACTCTGTATCTAACCCCGTGCTGTACCTGTCCTGGGAGTGTTTGATGGGGACAGTGTGGAGGGAGCTTTACTCTGTATCTAACCCCGTGCTGTACCTGTCCTGGGAGTGTTTGATGGGGACAGTGTAGAGGGAGCTTTACTCTGTATCTAACCCCGTGCTGTACCTGTCCTGGGAGTGTTTGATGGGGACAGTGTGGAGGGAACTTTACTCTGTATCTAACCCCGTGCTGTCCCTGTCCTGGGAGTGTTTGATGGGGACAGTGTAGAGGGAGCTTTACTCTGTATCTAACCCCGTGCTGTACCTGTCCTGGGAGTGTTTGATGGGGACAGTGTGGAGGGAACTTTACTCTGTATCTAACCCCGTGCTGTCCCTGTCCTGGGAGTGTTTGATGGGGACAGTGTAGAGGGAGCTTTACTCTGTATCTAACCCCGTGCTGTACCTGTCCTGGGAGTGTTTGATGGGGACAGTGTAGAGGGAGCTTTACTCTGTATCTAACCCCGTGCTGTACCTGTCCTGGGAGTGTTTGATGGGGACAGTGCAGAGGGAGCTTTACTCTGTATCTAACCCCGTGCTGTACCTGCCCTGGGCGTGTTTGATGGGGACAGTGTAGAGGGAGCTTTACTCTGTATCTAACCCCGTGCTGTACCTGCCCTGGCAGTGTTTGATGGGGACAGTGTAGAGGGAGCTTTACTCTGTATCTAACCCCGTGCTGTACCTGTCCTGGGAGTGTTTGATGGGGACAGTGTAGAGGGAGCTTTACTCTGTATCTAACCCCGTGCTGTACCTGTCCTGGGAGTGTTTGATGGGGACAGTGTGGAGGGAGCTTTACTCTGTATCTAACCCCGTGCTGTACCTGTCCTGGGAGTGTTTGATGGGGACAGTGTAGAGGGAGCTTTACTCTGTATCTAACCCCATGCTGTCCCTGTCCTGGGAGTGTTTGATGGGGACAGTGTAGAGGGAGCTTTACTCTGTATCTAACCCCGTGCTGTACCTGCCCTGGGAGTGTTTGATGGGGGACAGTGTGGAGGGAGATTTACTCTCGGCGCAATTGAACAGCCTCAATTTGGCCAACTTGTAGTTGGGACGAGGCCATTGTTTCTGGCGACATTTGTGACATTTAAAGTGCCTCAGCAGATTTAATGGAATCTCGTGAGGCATCGCTATCTGGATCGTACCCTTGCTGGTCTCGTTCTGCGTGGTTAAAGCAGGCATTAGGCTAATTTAAATGTGTGTTTGCGAGATTCCCCCTCCCGGTCCTGGGAGACCTCGCCAGGGCGACGTTTTGTGATGTGGTCCACAAAATGTTGACCGGACATAATGGCGATCGAAGCAACCAGACACAATGACGACCCGACCTGCGAGGGGTTGCTAAACACGTCAGCGGGAAAGGACTCCAAGTGAGGTCTCCGAAAGTGCCGTGAAATAGCAAAGTGTTTTTCGGCGTTGCGTCGGGCGGCGTGGTGGCAGAGTATTTAGCACTGCTGCCTCACAGAGCCAGGGTTCGATTCCGCACTTGGGCGTGTGGAGTCTGCACGTTCTCCCCCCCCCCTCCCCGTGTGTGCGTGGGTTTCCTCCGGGCGCTCCGGTTTCCTCCCACAGTCCAAAGACGTGCAGGTTAGGGTGGATTGGCCGCGATCAATGACCCCCATTAGTGCCCAGGGATGTGCAGGTTAGGTTATGGTTGTTACCGGGATAGGGAGGAGCGGATGGGGGAGTGGACATGGGTGGGGGTGGGGGGCTCTTTCGAAGTGCCGGTGCAGGCTCAATGGGCCGAATGGCCGCTTGCGCTGTAGGGATCCCATAAGCTCGCCCAAAACCGGACCCCTTCCGGTTAAATCGCGCCCTCTGCCCCTAACCGGGTTGCGGAGTTAAACGCTGCCCATGTTGGGCGGACTATTAACGATGGCTGTGCCTTTCTTTTTGATGATCAGGAGAAGGAGGACAAGGTGCAGCTGGAGACCGAGGTCAGGCAGCTACGGCAGAATAACCAGCGTCTCCACCAGGAGTCTCAGACCACGGTGTGCCACCTTCTAAAAGTAACCGAATTACTGTGCCGCTCCGCGCCAAAGCCGTCATAACCTTAAGTCGCGGGGAGCGAGACGTTGCTGCTTTTGCTGCGCCCGTGGTGGCGAGTGACGGCCAGGTGATTCCACCTGGTGCTCGACTGTCTTTGTTTCTGGAACCTTCCGGCACTGGTGTGCTGCTGCGTCAGAGTGCCCCGCGCGTGTGCGTTTTTTTTTTCTTTCATTTGCTGTCAGCCTGTTTTGCTGCGGTTTCCGAGGACTCCCGTTACTATCAGACTAGCCGTCCGCTGGAGTGGGTTTCGGGTGCGGGGGGGGGTTTCATCGTGGAGGTGAACAGGGGTGGGGTCCACACCACAGCGACTCCGGAGGAACAGGAGTTGGCCATTCGGCCCGTCTGCTCCGCACTGGTGTTTCTACTCGCGCAAGCCTCCCCCGTCCCCGTATCCTCCTATTCCTCTCCCCCTCGTGCGCTTATCCCGTTTATCCCCCTCAAACGTATCGACTCTATTCACCTCGAGCGTCCACATTCCCTCCATTCCCTCTGGGGCAGCAGGGTAGCATGGTGGTTAGCATAAATGCTTCACAGCTCCAGTGTCCCAGGTTCGATTCCCGGCTGGGTCACTGTCTGTGTGGAGTCTGCACGTCCTCCCCCTGTGTGCGTGGGTTTCCTCCGGGTGCTCCGGTTTCCTCCCACAGTCCAAAGATGTGCGGGTTAGGTGGATTGGCCGTGCTAAATTGCCCGTAGTGTCCTAATAAAAAGTAAGGTTAAGGGGGGGGGTTGTTGGGTTACGGGTATAGGGTGGATACGTGGGTTGAGTAGGGTGATCATGGCTCGGCACAACATTGAGGGCCGAAGGGCCTGTTCTGTGCTGTACTGTTCTATGTTCTATGTTCTAACTCTCCGGGTGAGGACGTTTCTGTTGATTGGATTCTCTGTTGGGTTTACCGGTGCCTGTCTTATTTTGATGATCCCCAGCTTTGGAATCCAGAACAGCACAGAACAGGCCCTTCGGCCCCTCGATGTCGTGCCGAGCATTGTCCGAAACCAAGATCAAGCTATCCCACCCCCTGTCATTCTGGTGCGCTCCATGTGCCTCTCCAATAACCGCTTGAAAGTTCCTAAAGTGTCCGAGAGTTCGTAAAGTCCACAGGAATAGGAATTTAAAAGATTAAATACCAAGAATGAGTTCAGCGGAGAGCCAAACCAAAACCTCCTTCCAACCGCCAAAGAAAATAAAGTAGCTGGGGGAACTGGGGAGATAAACCAACCGTATAGTTTCAGAAAAAATGCACAAGCAATGCCCCAAAATATAACAGTAAGAAGTCTGACAACACCAGGTTAAAGTCCAACAGGTTTGTTTCAAACACTAGCTTTCGGAGCACTGCTCCTTCCTCAGGTGAATGAAGAGGTAGGGTCCAGAAACATATATATATATAGACAAAGTCAGAGATGCCAGACAATGCTTAGAATGCGAGCGTTTGCAGGTAATTAAGTCTTTACAGATCCAGAGATAGGGGGTGACCCCAGGTTAAAGAGGTGTGAATTGTCTCAAGCCAGGACAGTTGGTAGGATTTCCCAAGCCCAGGCCAGATGGTGGGGGGTGAATGTAATGCAACATGAATCCCTGGTCCCGGTTGAGGCCGCACTCATGCGTGCGGAACTTGGCTATCAGTTTCTGCTCGCCGATTCTGCGTTGTCGCGCGTCCTGAAGGCTGCCTTGGAGAACGCTTACCCGGAGATCAGAGGCTGAATGCCCTTGACTGCTGAAGTGTTCCCCGACTGGAAGGGAACATTCCTGCCTGGCGATTGTCGCACGATGCCTGTTCATCCGTTGCCGCAGCGTCTGCATGGTCTCGCCAATGTACCACGCTTCGGGACATCCTTTCCTGCAGCGTATGAGGTAGACAACGTTGGCCGAGTCGCACGAGTATGTACTGCATACCTGGTAGGTGGTGTTTCCACGTGTAATAGTTAACGCGCGACAATTGCCAGCAGGAATGTTCCCTTCCAGCCGGGGAACACTTCAGCAGTCAAGGGGCATTCAGCCTCTGATCTCCAGGTAAGCGCTCTCCAAGGCGGCCTTCAGGAAGCGCGACAACGCAGAATCGCCGAGCAGAAACTGATAGCCAAGTTCCGCACGCATGACTGCGGCCTCAACCGGGACCTGGGATTCATGTCGCATTACATTCACCCCCCCCCACCATCTGGCCTGGACTTGAAAAATCCTACCAACTGTCCTGGCTTGAGACAATTCACACCTCTTTAACCTGGGGTTACCCCCTATCTCTGGATCTGTAAAGACTTGATTACCTGCAAATGATCGCATTCTAAGCATTGTCTGGCATCTCTGACTTTGTCTCTATATATGTTTGTGGAACCCACCTCTTCATTCACCTGAAGAAGGAGCCGTGCTCCGAAAGCTAGTGTTTGAGACAAACCTGTTGGACTTTAACCTGGTGTTGCCAGACTTCTGACTGTGCTCACCCCAGTCCAACGCCGGCATCTCCACACCATCCAAAATATAACAGACACGAATCCGCCCCACTTACACATGGTAGCGTACACGTTGTTAACCATTGCATTGGTCACTTTTTTCAGCATCAGGTAAAAGCTAACTTTAGCTTGAATGTGCAAAAATTGTATTCTACATTAATGCTGCTTCAATTGCGGCAGAGGAACCTTCTCATTAATTTTAAGCACCTTACCCACCGTGATCAGTACCCCCACTGTCAGCTTAATCAAATTAAAGTCACAATTAAAACCAATGTTTTGGGATTAAAATCTATTTTCATTGGAACGTGTCCTTAGACCCCCGTCTCAAATTCTCACAAGGTGGCAATGAACCGCCAACGTTTCACATCATAACAATTAGCAATCATATACAGCCTTACACCAACCCTATTCTCATTGTCTCTCTCTCTCTCTGTCTTTCGCACCTGGATCGTTTAAAAAAACTTTTTTATCTGTGCCTATTCATGGATTATTATTGGGTGGTGGGGGCGGTATTGAGGAATATTGGGCGAAACGCTGGTAGATTGAGTTGAGGCACAGGTCAGCCCACTAGGCCTGAGGCCTGGCCCACTAGGCCCGAGGCCTGGCCCACTAGGCCCGAGGCCTGGCCCACTAGGCCCGAGGCCTGGCCCACTAGGCCCGAGGCCTGGCCCACTAGACCCGAGGCCTGGCCCACTAGACCCGAGGCCTGGCCCACTAGGCCCGAGGCCTGGCCCACTAGGCCCGAGGCCTGGCCCACTAGGCCCGAGGCCTGGCCCACTAGGCCCGAGGCCTGGCCCACTAGGCCGAGGGACTGGGCGGCCACTTCCTGTGTTTTTTTTTACTTCACAAGCCAAATGTTTATCATTTCCGTGGCACAAATTACCCTCGATGAACTGACATTCTCCGTCGCGATTGCGAATAAAGTATATATTTAAAAATAAATTTTAAGCTGCTTACTGAGGTCAACCTGAGGCTTGAATAGGTCAAAGGTTACGGACGCCAACCCTTGAGATTTCGCCCTGGTTTTTGCCGCTTGCTCTGGAGAGCGGTGGGGGGGGTTAACGGAGAAAGGATGGGTTGGGGGGGGGGGGGGGGAGGTGTTGTTGGGCGTGGGGTGGGAGGGATGAGATAGCGTGTGGCTAGCGTGTGCATCACGTGCCATTCACTAACGTGTGGAAGGTATGATGGCGGTGCCCATGTTACCTCATCTGTGCGTTTTAGCCTCCCGCCCCGGATATGGATTCTGTTTCCTCCCACACAGCCGGAAGTCCGGAGCATGAGTGCTTCTGGAAAGGTCGAGGAAGGGGGCGTTTCCCTCACTGTTTATTCGGCGTCCAAATAGATGTGGAAAACTACCCAAAGTTTTCTCTTAGCTTTTTGTAATTCCAAAGCCATACGTGAAATCTTTAAATAAAAATAACCAGGTGTTCATGTCTTTTGTTTTTCATGTCTTATTATTATTTTATACGTCAGAGAGGGAACTGAACTATGTTGGCATCATCAGGAAACACCCAGGCCTCTCCAGGCATTCCGAAATCCTAGGCCTCGTCACCATCAGGAAAATCCCAGGCCTCTCCACCATCAGGGAAATCCCAGGCCTCTCCACCATCAGGGAAATCCCAGGCTTCTCCATCATCAGGAAAATCCCAGGCCTCTTCACCATTAGGAAAATCCCAGGCCTCTCCACCATCAGGGAAATCCCAGGCTTCTCCAGGCATTAGGAAAACCCCAGGCCTCTCCACCATCAGGAAAATCCCAGGCCTCTCCACCATCAGGGAAATCCCAGGCCTCTCCAGGCATTAGGAAAATCCCAGGCCTCTCCACCATCAGGAAAATCCCAGGCCTCTCCACCATCAGGGAAATCCCAGGCCCTTCCACCATCAGGAAAATCCCAGGCCTCTCCAGGCATTCCGGAATCCTAGGCCTCGTCACCATCAGGAAAATCCCAGGCCTCTTCACCATTAGGAAAATCCCAGGCTTCTCCATCATCAGGAAAATCCCAGGCCTCTCCATCATCAGGAAAATCCCAGGCCTCTCCACCATCAGAAAAATTCCAGGCCTCTCCACCATCAGGAAAATCCCAGGCTTCTCCATCATCAGGAAAATCCCAGGCCTCTTCACCATTAGGAAAATCCCATGCTTCTCCAGGCATTAGGAAAACCCCAGGCCTCTCCACCATCAGGAAAATCCCAGGCCTCTCCAGGCATTAGGAAAATCCCAGGCCTCTCCACCATCAGGAAAATCCCAGGCCTCTCCACCATCAGGGAAATCCCAGGCCTCTCCAGGCATTAGGAAAATCCCAGGCCTCTCCATCATCAGGAAAATCCCAGGCCTCTCCATTATCTGGAAAACCCCAGGCCTCTCCATCATCAGGAAAATCCCAGGCCTCCCCAGCCATCAGGAAAATCCCAGGCTGAAATCCCATTCATATTTTTCGCTCCTGTCCAAAGCTAGAGGATTACTGGAAGGAGGTGTTTAGGGTAATCTCTAAAGTGGTGCACGTGAAACTGGACCCGGGCCCTCGGGAGGCCATATTCGGGGTGTCGGACCAGCCGGGGTTGGAAACGGGCGCGGGGGCAGATGTTGTAGCCTTCGGCTGGTTGATCGCCCGAAGGCGGATCCTGCTGGGATGGAGAGCAGCCTCTCCACCCTGTGCCCTGGCGTGGCGGGGGGGGGGGGGGGGGGGGGGGGGGGGAGACCTGCTGGGATTCTTGACGCTTGAGAAGGTTAAGTTTGAACTGAGGGGAAGGATGGAGGGGTTCTACAATTCATGGGCGTTATTCATTATGCACTTTCGAGAATTGGATCACATCGAACATTAGAGGGGGTGGGGGCTGGGAGGATTGGGGGGAGGGGGGGGGCTGTGTGTGTTAATGGTGACTATGGGCGATTCCTGATTCCTTTTTCTAATTTGTTTATGTTGACATGCGGGCCAATATTTGGAGGTTTGGTGGGAGGATGGGATCGTTGTTGACATGGGGATTGACGTTACATTCGTTACTGATTATTGTTTATTGTTGGGTGTAAATTTGGGAGGAAAATGTGAAAAAGGAAGAGAAATAAAAATCTTTTTTGAAAAGAAGGAAAAACCCAGTCCCCCGCAGCTATCAGGAAAATCCCAGGCCTCTCTAGAAATCAGGAAAATCCCATTGAGTTCCTGCAGTGCATCTTGTAGACGGGGCACACGGCTGCCGCTGTGCGTCGGGGGGGGGGGGGGGGTGGAGGGAGTGAATGTTTGTGGTTAGCGTGTCGATCGAGCGGGGCTGCTTTGTCCTGGATGGTGTCGAGCTTCTCGAGTGTTGTTGGGAGCCGCGCTCATCCAGGCGAGTGGAGAGTATTCCCTCACACTCCTGACTTGTGGCTTGTCGATGGTGGACAGGCTTTGGGGGGGGTCAGGAGGTGAGTTACTCTCCGCAGGATTCCCAGCCTCTGACCTGCTCTGGGAGGTACAGTATTAATGTGGCTGCATCCAGGTCAGTTTCTGATCAATGGTAACCCCCAGAGTGTTGATTGTGGGGGATTCAGCAATGGTAATGCCATTGAATGTGAAGGAGCAATGGTTAGATCCTCTCTTGCTGGAGATGGTCATTGCCCGGCACTTGTGTGGTGTGAATGTAACTTGCCCCTTGTCAGCCCCGAGCCTGGATATTGTCCAGGTCTTGCTGCATTTGGACACGGACTGTTTCAGTATCTGAGGAGTCGTGAATGGTGCTGAACATTGTGCAGACATCCGCAAACATCCCCACTTCTGACCTTATGATGGATCACAGTAAGAAGTCTTACAACACCAGGTTAAAGTCCAACATGTTTGTTTCAAACACTAGCTTTCGGAGCACTGCTCCTTCCTCAGGTGAATGAAGAGGTTTGGGCCTCTGCATTCAAACCTCTTCATTCACCTGAGGAAGGAGCAGTGCTCCGAAAGCTAGTGTTTGAAACAAACATGTTGGACTTTAACCTGGTGTTGTAAGACTTCTCACTGTGCTCACCCCAGTCCAACGCCGGCATCTCCACATTATGATGGAGGGAAGGTCATTGATGAAGCAGCTGAAGATGGTTGGGGCCGAGGACACGACCCTGAGGAACTCCTGCAGTGACGTCCTGGAGCTGAGATGATTGACCTCCAACCACCACAACCATCTCCCTTTGTGCCGGGTATGACTCCAACCAGCGGAGAGTTTTCCCCCTGATTCCCATCGACTCCAGTTTAGCTCGGGCTCCTTGATGCCACACTCGATCAAATGCTGCCTTGATGTCAAAGGGCAGTCACTCTCACCTCACCTCTGGCATTCAGCTCTTTGTCCATGTTTGAACCAATGCTGTAACGAGGTCAGGAGCTGAGTGACCCTGGCGGAACCCAAACTGAGTGTCCGTGAGCAGGTTATTGCTGAGTAAGTGCCGCTTGATAGCTCTGTTGATGACCCCTTCCATCACTTTGCTGATGATAATCGGCAGGGTTGGATTTATTCTTATTTTATACTTCTCGCAAGAGTGAATACAACGCAGAAATGATTACGTTACATCTTGTGCCGAACTCTGCTTCGATCCCTGATGGGGTAACCGTGAGATCTGTCCCTCCTCAGTCAGGGTATTTTTGCCTGAGGGGGTGCATCTGAGATACACCACAATGAATCTACGATGAATAAGAGTCAAATGATGACGACGAGGTGCATCAACGTCTCTTCTATCTTGAGTATGGAAGATTGGTCAAAGGATTTAGACTGGTACAGCGCAAGAGGGAGGCCACTCGCCCCATCAAGTATGTGCTGGCCCTTTGGAAGTGCAAACTCCACTCGCCCTTTGCCATACACTGCTGCAATGTTCTCTTTGTGTCTCAGTTCCACATTCCCGTCTACCTCCCCCCCCCCCCCCTCCCCCCGCCGACCATTTATCCTAATCTAAGACCAGCCTAACCTACACCCCTTCAATTTACTGCTGTCCATGTTCCTGCCCAAGAGTCGCTTCAATGTCCCTAATGACTCTGACTCCACCACCTCTGCTGGCAGTGCATTCCACACACCCACCACTCTCTGTGTAAAGAACCAACCTCTGACATCTCCCCGATACCTTCCTCCAATCACCTTCAAATTATGTCCCCTCGTGAGCCATTTCCACCCTGGGGAATAGTCTCTGCCTATCCACTCTATCCATGCCTCTCATCACCTTGTACACCTCTATCAAGTCTCCTCTCTGCCTTCTTCGCTCCAGTGAGAAAAGCCCCAGCTCCCTCAACCTTTCTTCATAAGACATGCCCTCCAGTCCAGGCAGCATCCTGGTAAATCTCCTCTGTGCCCTCTCTGAAGGATCCACATCCTTCCTATAATGAGGCGACCAGAATTGGACACAATATCCCAAGTGTGGTCTAACCAGGGTTTTATAAAGCTGCAGCAAAACCTCGCGGCTCTTAAACTCAATCCCCTGTTAATAAAAGCCAACATACCATATGCCTTCTTAACAACCCTATCAGCCTGGGTGGCAACTTAGAGGGATCTATGCACGTGGACCCCAATATCCCTCTGTTCGTCCACACTTCCAAGAATCCTGCCTTTAACCCTGTATTCAGCATTCAAATTCGACTTTCTAGTAAACCTCCTTTGAACCGACCCCAGCGCATTGGCAGCCTCCCTTAAATAAGGAGGCCAGATCGTTCTCCGTTTCCTGTGTCACCATTTTGAACGTCCTCTCTCAGACATTCTTTCCTCGGCTCCAGGGAGAACAGGCCCGGCTGCTCCAGTCCGACTGAACCCCTTCGTCCCCGAAACAATTCCAGCAAAATTCCTTCCGTCTTCCCAGCCCCCAGCCCCCCCCCACAGAGCCTTGGCTTCCTGCCTGAAGAGGAGGGCCGGGAGTTGGACGCCATTTTGCAGCTGGGGCCTTCGACGTTGGCCAAGCCTAACTCCCTCGCTTTTACACAGCGTGCGCCTCTGTTGAGTGCGGCGTCCGCTAAATTCGCTGATTCACACCCAAAAAAAATCCGTTCTGCCACATTCAAAGATTTAAAGTTTATATTTTTCAAGTCCATCAGGGAGAATCTTTATTTTTATAAATTTAGAGTACCCAAATCGTTTTTTCCAATCAAGGGGCAATTTAGCGTGGCCAATCCACCGAACCTGCACGGGAGCGATTCTCTGCTCCCCACGCAGCGTGGGAGAATCGCGGGAGGGCCCCCGACAAAATTCACGTCCCCCTGGCACCCCCGCGATCCTTCCCCCCCCCCCCCCCCGGAAGAATCGGTGCTCGCCTTTTTTCACGGCGACCGGCGAATCTCCGACCCGGATGGGCCGAGCGGCCTGCCGTTCGCGGCCTTTTCACGATAGCGGCAACCACACCTGGTCTCTGCCGTCGTGGAAACGGCGAGATATGCCCGTTTGGGGCTTGTGGGGGGAGCACAGGGCTCTGAGCACCACGACTGTGCTCGGGAGGGGACTGGCCCGCGATCGGGGCCCACCGATCGTCGGGCCGGCATCCAAATCGGACGCACTACTTCCCCTCCGCCGCACCCAAGATCAAGCTGCCACGTCTTGCGGGGCGGCTGAGGGGGAAAGATGGCCACCGCGCATGCGCGGGTTCGTGCCGTCAGCGTCGTGACGTCAGCCGCGCATGCGCGGGTTGGAAGCGGCCAACCTGCGCATGCGCGGCTGACGTCACATATGCGCCGCCGTCGCGTCATCCCCGGCACGACGCCAGCATCAAGGCCCCGCCGCTGAGTGTTACGGAGCCCCGCTCCTAGCCCCCCCCCGGGTGGGGGTGAATTAGGTGCGGGGAGCGGGCTCCGAGGCCGTCGTGAAAGCCAGACGATTTCACGAGGGCCTTCGCGATTTTCCACGGGAGCGGAGAAACGCGCCCCATATCTTTGGGGGTTCGAAACCCACGCAGACACGGGGGAGAAACTCCGCACGGACAGTGACCCAGAGCCGGGATCGATTTCCCCATTTCCCGAAAGGAGGGAATTGGTGAACCAAATGGGGGTTTTTTTTTTTTGACGACAATCGATGGTCGTTGTCACGGTCACCGTTCCAGTGACTGAGCTTCACAATTCCAGATTTTATGAATTGATTTAAATTCCATCAGCTGCCGGGGCGGGATTCGAACCTCCAGCTTATTTTGACACTTTTTTTTGTTGGGCACAAGGTCTCAAAGGTCAGCGGGGTGAATTGGGGAGGGGGGGGGGGAGGGGGGGTCAGACACGTGTGGGGTCATCACAGAGCTGTGGTCGAGGCTCGAGGAGTTGAACGGCCTCCTCCTGTACTCTCGTGGTTGGTGGGGGGATAATCGACGCACGATCGTTTTCCGCTCACTGCGACTGGCTCGGAGCCTGGGATAGGCCGCACAGGGATGAGGGCAGCAGGGCAAGGAGGACGGTCACCCACCCTTATGGCAGCGGGGTCCTTGATTGGGCGAAGGGGTCAATTCTACCAGGCCCGGGAGATTACGGTGTCTGTGATAGGACCCCTCCACCCAGTGCATTGTGGGGCTGGTGCTCCGAGGTGAGGGAGGTGGAGGAGATGGGGTTGTCGAGGGATGAGACTGAGGGAGATGCTCTTTCCGCCATTTTGTGCCTGTTTGATTGTGACTTTTCTCTTCCCTTTGTACAGGCTTAACCGAGAGCCACATTGACCCAATATCTCACTGGCTGTCAGGATGAACCCTGACCCCCCCTCACAGCGGAGGTCAACTGCAGCCTCATCAACTCATTGGATATTCTCTGTACCAATTGTCCGTGCAATAAACACAGTATCCACTCGCTACAGCCAACACCTCCAGATGTTTCAGACCAACGTCCTGGCTCATACGCCCAGGGTCAGTGCTGAGGGGGCACCGCTCTGTCGGAGGGTCAGAACTGAGGGAGTGCCGCACTGTCAGAGGGGCAGTACTGAGGGAGTGCCGCACTGTCAGAGGGTCAGTACTGAGGGAGCGCCGCTCTGTCAGAGGGTCAGTACTGAGGGAGCACCGCTCTGTCAGAGGGTCAGTACTGAGGGAGCGCCGTACTGTCAGAGGGTCAGTAGTGAGGGAGTGCTGCACTGTCAGAGGGTCAGTACTGAGGGAGTGCCGCACTGTCAGAGGGTCAGTACTGAGGGAGCGCCGCACTGTCAGAGGGTCAGTAGTGAGGGAGTGCTGCACTGTCAGAGGGTCAGTACTGAGGGAGTGCTGCGCTGTCAGAGGGTCAGTACTGAGGGAGTGCCGCACTGTCAGAGGCTCAGTAGTGAGGGAGTGCCGCACTGTCAGAGGGTCAGTACTGAGGGAGTGCTGCGCTGTCAGAGGGTCAGTACTGAGGGAGTGCTGCACTGTCAGAGGGTCAGTACTGAGGGAGTGCTGCGCTGTCAGAGGGTCAGTACTGAGGGAGCGCCGCACTGTCAGAGGGTCAGTACTGAGGGAGTGCCGCACTGCCAGAGGGTCAGTACTGAGGGAGTGCTGCACTGTCAGAGGGTCAGTACTGAGGGAGGGCCGCACTGTCAGAGGGTCCGTACTGAGAGAGCGTTGCACTGTCAGAGGGTCATTACTGAGGGAATGCTGCACTGTCAGAGGGTCAGTACTGAGGGAGCGCCGCACTGTCAGAGGGTCAGTGCTGTGGGAGTGCCGCACTGTCAGAGGGTCAGTACTGAGGGAGTGCCGCACTGTCAGAGGGTCAGTACTGAGGGAGTGCTGCACTGTCAGAGGGTCAGTACTGAGGGAGTGCCGCACTGTCAGAGGGTCAGTACTGAAGGAGTGCTGCACTGTCAGAGGGTCAATACTGGGGGAGTGCAGCACTGTCAGAGGGTCAGTACTGAGGGAGTGCCGCACTGTCAGAGGGTCAGTACTGAGGGAGCACCGCTCTGTCAGAGGGTCAGTACTGAGGGAGCGCCGCACTGTCAGAGGGTCAGTAGTGAGGGAGTGCTGCACTGTCAGAGGGTCAGTACTGAGGGAGTGCTGCGCTGTCAGAGGGTCAGTACTGAGGGAGTGCTGCACTGTCAGAGGGTCAGTACTGAGGGAGGGCCGCACTGTCAGAGGGTCAGTACTGAGGGAGTGCCGCACTGTCAGAGGGTCAGTACTGAGGGAGTGCTGCACTGTCAGAGGGTCAGTACTGAGGGGGTGCTGCACTGTCAGAGGGTCAGTACTGAGGGAGTGCCGCACTGTCAGAGGGTCAGTACTGAGGGAGTGCCACACTGTCAGAGAGTCAGTACTGAGGGGGTGCTGCACTGTCAGAGGGTCAGTACTGAGGGATTGCTGCACTGTCAGAGGGTCAGTACTGAGGGAGTGCCGCACTGTCAGAGGGTCAGTACTGAGGGAGCGCCGCACTGTCAGAGGGTCAGTACTGAGGGAGTGCTGCACTGTCAGAGGGTCAGTACTGAGTGAGTGCCGCACTGTCAGAGGGTCAGTACTGAGGGAGCGCCGCTCTGTCAGAGGGTCAGTACTGAGGGAGCGCCGCACTGTCAGAGGGTCAGTAGTGAGGGAGTGCTGCGCTGTCAGAGGGTCAGTACTGAGGGAGTGCCGCGCTGTCAGAGGGTCAGTAGTGAGGGAGTGCTGCACTGTCAGAGGGTCAGTACTGAGGGAGTGCTGCGCTGTTAGAGGGTCAGTACTGAGGGGAGTGCCGCACTGTCAGAGGGTCAGTACTGAGGGAGTGCCGCACTGTCAGAGGGTCAGTACTGAGGGAGTGCCGCACTGTCAGAGGGTCAGTACTGAGGGAGTGCCGCACTGTCAGAGGGTCAGTACTGAGGGAGTGCCGCACTGTCAGAGGGTAAGTACCGAGGGAGTGCTGCACTGTCAGAGGGTAAGTACTGAGGGAGTGCCCCACTGTCAGAGGGTCAGTACTGAGGGAGTGCCGCACTGTCAGAGGGTCGGTACTGAGGGAGTGCCGCACTGTCAGAGGGTCAGTACTGAGGGAGCGCCGCACTGTCAGAGGGTCAGTACTGAGGGAGTGCCGCACTGTCAGAGGGTCAGTACTGAGGGAGTGCTGCACTGTCAGAGGGTCAGTACTGAGGGAGTGCCGCACTGTCGGAGGGTCAGTACTGAGGGAGTGCCACACTGTCAGAGGGTCAGTACTGAGGGAGTGCCGCACTGTCAGAGGGTCAGTACTGAGGGAGTGCTGCACTGTCAGAGGGTCGGTACTGAGGGAGTGCCGCACTGTCAGAGGGTCGGTACTGAGGGAGTGCCGCACTGTCAGAGGGTCAGTACTGAGGGAGTGCTGCACTGTCAGAGGGTCAGTACTGAGGGAGTGCCGCACTGTCAGAGGGTCAGTACTGAGGGAGTGCCGCACTGTCAGTGGGTCGTCTTTTGGAGAAGAATCATTGCCTGCCCTCCTAGGTGAGGTATCATACAGAAGAGAGCAGGATTTGCCCCTGATGTCCTGGACTTACATTCAACAAGGAACCCGCTGTGCTTACATTTCCGGATATCTTGCTGTGCACTGATGTTTTGATGTGAAATGTGTTGTTGGATGACATCTCCAATTCCTTGTTTGCACCAGAAGGTGGCACTTACAGCCAACCCCAGTAAAAATCCCATGGTCGTCCTTTCCCCGGCTTAAAATCAGGAATGAAATTAAAGTCGGAGAGAGTTGTGTTTCTGTGGCATCTTTGACAGCTTCACTCCATCCCGCAGCACCCCACAGGCGCTGACCTCCTGTGGAAATGTAGCCGCTGGATGATGTACGAGTTCGCTGCCACATCATTTCTCCTGATGTGGCTTGAGGGATCAATATTTACCAGAGGAGAACTCTACTGCTATTCTTCTGGGTGTGTCATCAGAACCTTTACGATATCGGACAGTCATTTAACTTTTTTATTACAAATTTTGGGTACCCAATTCATTTTTTAAGGGGCAATTTAGCGTGGCCAGTCCACCTACCCGGCACATCTTTGCGTTGTGGGGGCAAAACCACGGGGAGAATTTGCCAACTCCACACGGACAGTGACCAAGAACCGGGATCGAACCGTAGCGGTGTGAAGCAGCAGTGCTAACCACTGTGCCACTGTGGCGCCCGTCATTTAACATCTTAATCGTAGAGAAGGTGCCTCAGGCAATAGAGCACTGCCTCAGTCCTGCAGCATAATATTGCTTCGGACCCACCCGAACCCCTCGATTAGATTCCAGTCTGTAACTCAATCCCGGGTATCTGCTATTCTACATATAAACCACCCCGAACCCCTCGATTAGATTCCAGTCTGTAGCTCACTCCCGGGTATCTGTTATTCTATATATAAACCACCCTGAAACCCTCGATTAGATTCCAGTCTGTAACTCACTCCCGAGTATCTGTTATTCTGTATATAAACCACCCTGAACCCCTCGATTAGATTCCAGTCTGTAACTCGCTCCCGGGTATCTGTTATTCTATATATAAACCACCCTGAAACCCTCGATTAGATTCCAGTCTGTAACTCACTCCCGGGTATCTGTTATTCTATATATAAACCACTGTGAACCCCTCGATTGGATTCCAGTCTGTAACTCACTCCCGGGTATCTGTTATTCTGTATATAAACCACCCCGAACCCCTCGATTAGATTCCAGTCTGTAACTCACTCCTGGGTATCTGTTATTCTATATATAAACCACCCCGAACCCCTCGATTAGATTCCAGTCTGTAACCCACTCCCGGGTATCTGTTATTCTATATATAAACCACCCCGAACCCCTCGATTAGATTCCAGTCTGTAACTCACTCCCGGGTAACTGTTATTCTATATATAAACCACCCCAAACCCCTCGATTAGATTCCAGTCTGTAACTCACTCCCGGGTATCTGTTATTCTATATATAAACCACCCCGAACCCCTCGATTAGATTCCAGTCTGTAACCCACTCCCGGGTATCTGTTATTCTATATATAAACCACCCCGAACCCCTCGATTAGATTCCAGTCTGTAACTCAATCCCGGGGTATCTGTTATTCTATATATAAACCACCCCAAACCCCTCGATTAGATTCCAGTCTGTAACTCACTCCCGGGTATCTGTTATTCTATATATAAACCACCCCGAACCCCTCGATTAGATTCCAGTCTGTAACTCAATCCCGGGGTATCTGTTATTCTATATATAAACCACCCCGAACCCCTCGATTAGATTCCAGTCTGTAACTCAATCCCGGGGTATCTGTTATTCTATATATAAACCACCCCAAACCCCTCGATTCGATTCCAGTCTGTAACTCACTCCCGGGTATCTGTTATTCTATATATAAACCACCCCGAACCCCTCGATTAGATTCCAGTCTGTAACTCACTCCCGGGTATCTGTTATTCTATATATAAACCACCCCGAACCCCTCGATTAGATTCCAGTCTGTAACTCACTCCCGGGTATCTGTTATTCTGTATATAAACCACACTGAACCCCTCAATTATATTCCAATCTGTATTATACTTCTGTACATTGTATTTATTACTCTTATTCCATCTATAAGACTCCCCTGCTTCCACCGTGAACCCTGGATATTACTCATTCATAGGTATCTGTTATTGTGTATGTCAACCATCCAGATTGTAAACATCTGAGGTTTTATCCATTGTCTTGTGCTGATAGTGACTACAACTTGCCACAGGAGCCTGTGTTAGGGTGGGTTAGGTCTTCCAGAGTTCCCGGTCCTGAAGGTTTTCAAGTGAGCCTCCCATTTGTTCCTGAAAACTGTCAATGTGTCTGACTGCGAGGGCATGAAACCTAGTCAACTCTTGGTTAAACAGTTGGCTGAATCTCACTGTTATAGAATTATAGAATCTCGACAGTGCAGAAGGAGGCCATTCAGCTCATCGGGTCTGCACTGACCCTACACCAATGCCTCTATCTCCGTAACCCAGTAACCCCATCTAACCTTTTGATACGAAGGGGCAATTTGGCGTGGCCAGTCCACCTACCCTGCACATCTTTAGAATGTGGGAGGAAACCGAAGCCCCCGGAGGAAACCCACGCAGACGTGGGGGCTGAACGTGCAAACTTCATACAGTTACCCAAGGACGAAATTAAACCCGTGTCCCTGGCGCTGTGAGGCAGCAGCGCTAACCACTGTGCCACCCTACGGGCTCACGCGGGTGAGGTGGTGGAAGTACCCCTGCAGTCTGTGCTCGACCAAGAGATGCCAAGACCCCCACCCCACCCCAAGCTTTTGGTGCCTGCTCTGGTTACCCATTAAACAGCCAACCAAGTCAGTGGCAGCCTCAAGACTTCCAGTCATGGTGCTGGCAATTGAAATGCAGTGAGGCAGCAGAGAAAGGGCAAGATCGTGGGTTTTCCACTCGAGGTGCTAGTGGTGCCTCTGGAAGCCACCAAGAGATTAAACAGCAAAGGTTTGGGGGATGAATTGGGTCAAGGCGGTGGGGGGAAAATGGCGGCGCGTTCCCCCACAATCCCCCGCGGCGGGGAAAGACCCCTACCAGTGATTGGGACCGCGCTGCATTCTGGGGCATCTCCCCCCCTCCGCACCTGCGCAGATCCACCTCCCGCTTGGTTGGCGGTCTGTGTGACGTCACAGAGCTCAACAAGGAGCAGCCCAGAGGTGACTGCGGGAGGACCAGAGTGTGGAGGGAGAGCGGCCCCTAGCGGACTAGAGGGGGACACAGCAGCAGGCGTGCCCCAAGGCCAACTTGAGTCATTCAGAGACCCTGGGGGAAAACTGTTCCAAGGTGAACTTCCCCAGTCTGCATTCCACATTCCTGCATTAAATTGAAACATAAAATGTCAAATGCAATCTTTATTTTGGGATATTCAGCAATCAAACCCCCCCTCCCCCAATCCTACTTCCATCTCAATGTTTATAGAATAGAACAGTACAGCACAGAACAGGCCCTTCGGCCCTCGATGTTGTGCCGAGCCATGATCACCCTACTCAAACCCACATATCCACCCTATACCCGTAACCCAACAACGCCCCCCTCTCCCTTAACCTTACTTTTTAGGACACTATGGGCAATTTAGCATGGCCAATCCACCTAACCCGCACATCTTTGGACTGTGGGAGGAAACCGGAGCACCCGGAGGAAACCCACGCACACACGGGGAGGACGTGCAGACTCCGCACAGGCAGTGACCCAGCCGGGAATTGAACCTGGGACCCTGGAGCTGTGAAGCATTTATGCTAACCACCATGCTACCGTGCTGCCCCTAATCTAATTTCAGACCGTTCAGGGCTTTGGACCTTGCTGCTCGAGGCAGATTTTTAATCAGTGAGGGAATCCAGGGGATAAGGCGGGAAAGGAGTCCAGAATGATATCAGATCAGCCATGATCTCGGTGACTGGGGGAGCCGACTCGATGGGCTGAGTGGCCTACTTGTGCCCCTCCGGCCCACGGTCTTACTCTGCTCACGGTTGACTGGGGTGAGATTTACCCCAACACATTCCACCTTCGAGCGTACGAATCAGGATTAAGGCCACTCGGCCCCTCGTGCCACGCAGTGAAATCACGGCTGGTCCCCACTTTCCTGCCTGCCCCCCCCCCCCATTAAACCCTTGACCCCCCGCCCATTAAACCCTTGACCCCCTTTGTTAGTCAACAATCTGCCTCTGTAGGGAAGAGAGTTGTAAGGTTTCACCGCCCTCTGAGAGACAAGATCTCTTTGTATCACCGTCTTAAATGGGAGGCTCCTTATTTTTAAACAGTATCCCTTGGTTCCAGCCTCTCCCACAAGGTGAAACATCCTCGCAGTATCCGTCCTGTCAAGTCCCCTCAGGAGCTTCCAAGTTTCAATCAGATCACCTTCTCCTAAACTGCAATGGATACAGGCCCCAACCTGTCCAACATTGTCTCATAATAATAATTCTTACCTACCCCCCCCCCTCCACCCCCAACATCCCCATCCTTCTCCATCCCAGATATCGGTTCAGAGAACCTTGTCTGAACCTTTCTAGTGCATTTACATCCTTTCTTAAATAGGGAGACCAAAACTATACACAGTACCCTAGATGGAACAGAATTCTTTCAAGGGCAGCACGGTAGCACAGTGGTTAGCACTGTGGCTTCACAGCGCCAGGGTCCCAGGTTCAATTCCCTGCTGGGTCACTGTCTGTGCGGAGTCTGCACGTTCTCCCCCCCGTGTCTGTGTGGGTTTCCTCCGGGTGCTCCGGTTTCCTCCCACAGTCCAAAGACGTGCGGGTTAGGTGGATTGGCCGTGGTAAATTGCCCTTAGTGACGAAAAAAGGTTGGATGGGGTTACTGGGTTATGGGGATAGGGGGGAAGTGAAGGGCTTAAGTGGGTCGGTGCAGACTCGATGGGCCGAATGGCCTCCTTCTGCGCTGTATGTTCTATGTAAATCCTGTGTCACCGACTCTATCTAGCCTGGATGAGTGCAGCTCCAAAAACACCCAAGAAGCTCAAACCAGGATAAAGTATCTCCACTTGATCGGCACTCCATCCACCACCTTCAACATCCACTCCCTCCACCCCCCTGGACGCACAGCGGCAGCCGTGCGCACCGTCTACAAGACGCCCCGCAGCCACTCGCTCCTTCGACAGCACCTTCCAAGCCCGCCACCTCTACCGTCTAGAAGGGACGAGGGCAGCAGCAGACGCACGGGGAACACCCCCGCCTGCAAGTTCCCCCCCCCCCCCGAGCCGCTCGCCATCCCGACTCGAAAATATATCGGCCGTTCCTTCACTGTGGCTGGGGTCGAAATCCTGGGAACTCTCTCCCTAACAGCGCTGTGGGTGTACCTACACCCCACGGGACGTTCGCCATTCAAGATGATGGTATCTAGGCTACGTGACCAATGTCAGCTTCACTGTCCAACCCCAGCTCCTTGTGTGACCTGCCCATGATTGGACAAGGGAGCAGGGAGTGGGATTGGAAACCCTGGTTCGGAGCTGATTCCACCCCTTAACTAAAACCCCATCCCAAGGCAGCTTGAGCAGCATTAGGTGACCATTCAGCCCCTCGGTCCTGCCCCGCCATTCAATGAACACTCCTCCAATGGCGTGGCTTAAGAGAGCTCAGGTAATTGGCAGGAGAGGGAAGGAAGGTGAAAAATAAAGCTTTTTTTTATTGTTGTCTTGAAGAAGCGATATGAGATGCTTTTATTTCGTGACTGCGTGGAGTTTGCGCATTCGCGTGTCTGCGTGGGTTTCCTCCGGGTGCTCCGGCTTCCTCCCACAGTCCAAAGATGTGCGGGTTAGGGTGGATTGGCCAGGCTAAAGTTGCCCCTTGGCACGGTTACGGGAATAGGGTGGGTGATTGGGCCCAGGTAGGGTGCTCTTTCAGAGAGTTGGCACAGACTCGATGGGCCGAATGGCCTCCTTCTGCACTGTCGAGATTCCATTCTATGACCGGAGGGTCCAAATGGATCCTGTGACTGTCGGAGCTCGGAGCCACATCACATGCAGGAATTAACAAATTTAGAGTACCCAATGCATTTTTTTCCAATTAAGGGGCGATTTAGCGTGGCCAATCCACCTACCCTGCACATCTTTGGGTTGTGGGGAGGGCAAAAGTCACACAGACACGGGAGGGGGGGGGGGGGGGGGGGGAGAGTGTGCAAACGCCATGCGGCCAGTGACCCAGAGCCGGGATCGAACCTGGGACCTCAACACCGTGAGGCAGCGGTGCTAACCCACTGTGCCGCCGTGATGCCCTTGAATTATGGTTATTTCTGACCAAATTAGGGCAGCACGGTGGCACAGTGGTTAGCACTGCTGCCTCACGGCGCTGAGGTCCCAGGTTCGATCTGGGTCACTGTCCGAGTGGAGTTTGCACATTCTCCCCTGTGTCTGCGTGGGTCTCGCCCCCACAACCCAAAGATGTGCAGGATAGGTAGATTGGCCACGCTAAATTGCCCCTTAATTGGAAAAAATAATTGGGTAATCTAATTTTTTTTTTTATTCTGACCAAATTTATAAACTCATTGTGCCAAATAATTATGAAGCCCTCCCCCCTTACACACTGTGGTTTTCAAACGATTATGCAACATTTGAAATTTAGCCTATTTTGAAGTTAATCTTTAAGGGTTCCCAATAATGTGAGGCTCTGAACAGGAACAGACAGAGCCCCGAGCTGTGTAAATCAGGCGTAGCCTCTGACGTGACCCCCTGTGTGTGTTGTCCCTTTGTTCCCCCGGGTCCTACACTGTGTGGCCAGTGGATGATCGGCCTGGTCCCTGTCTCTGTTACGGAGAGACTTACGTGTAGCTGCCATCCTTTTGCAGATTGCAAACCTCTGCAACCCCCCACCACTCGTGCTTCGTAGCTGCCACTGGGAGAAGCTTTTTGACCACCCCCTGGCCCCCTGCTCCCAGCTGGAGCAACGTACAGTCAGCTTTCTGATGGGCTGTCCCCAACAGGCCATTCCCCGTACTGAGGATCTGCCTTGAGCTATGCAGCGTGCTCCCAGCTTTATGTTAATGAGTACAGACCCACAACTGGGCTCTCATTCACAGGCAGTCCCCACCACACACCAGCACACCCTCTCCCCCCCTTCACTGTCTCGTTCTCTCTTTCATTCATCCCCCTTTTCTCTCTCTCCGTCACTCTCTCACCTTCTCTCCCCCTTCGCTGTCTCGTTCTCTCTTTCACTCATCCCCCTTTTCTCTCTCTCCGTCACTCTCATCTTCTCTCCCCCTTCGCTGTCTCATTCTCTCTTTCATTCATCCCCCTTTTCTCTCTCTCCGTCACTCTCTCACCTTCTCTCCCCCTTCGCTGTCTCGTTCTCTCTTTCATTCATCCCCCTTTTCTCTCTCTCCTTCACTCTCTCATCTTCTCTCCCCCTTCGCTGTCTCGTTCTCTCTTTCATTCATCCCCCTTTTCTCTCTCTCCGTCACTCTCTCATCTTCTCTCCCCCTTCGCTGTCTCGTTCTCTCTTTCATTCATCCCCCTTTTCTCTCTCTCCTTCACTCTCTCATCTTCTCTCCCCCTTCGCTGTCTCGTTCTCCTCTTTCATTCATCCCCCTTT